>NW_009193956.1:36415-39450 GCF_000690835.1 Fulmarus glacialis
ATGAAGGCAGGTCTTTTCGGTGGAGCTGATGCCTCTTTATCTGAATTTTGCAAGGCATTGATCTTTACCTGTAGAGATTTATGAGCTCTGAAGGGAGGTATAAAAAGCAGCCTGGTGATGAAAGTAATCTAACTTAAAAATACAGTTTTCAGTTTGACCTGTTAATTTTTTCTTTTACCCTCTCCCTCCACCCCTCGCTGGATAAATTTTAGTTTTATAAAATTTAAATAAAATATAATATATGTGGCTTGGCTGTGCCTGCATTCCTGACAGAATCTGTGTGGTTCTTTTAAAGAAAAGAAAAGAAGTGGTTTCCATATCAGAAGTATGTAGGGTTGTGGGCTATTGGTTTTGCCTTGTACGCATTACTAGGTTGAACAGTAATAGTAAGAAAATTAATTTGAAAGTGTCTATCAGATGTAAGAGTGAAAACATACCAGAAAAGAAAAACAATAAACCAGAAATGAGTATGTTCCTAATTATAATAGTAAAATATCCATATTAACCGAACCTCATAATTTACTTAAGAGTGCTGGACAGCTTTGGCAGAGGCGGAGGAGAGAGGTGAAAGAAATTGTGGTTAGCCATTGTCATCAGCACTAATTTTTATTCGACTTAACAAGAGTTAAGGGACCAGATCCTACTGGTGGCTTTGAAAATCCTGGTCCAAGCGTCGCTCAGCTCTCCATCCCAGCGGAAAGGCAGGGCTGGCTGCGGGGACCTGGGTGCATTTCGTGTGGCGGTCAGACAGGCACTGCTCGCTGTCTCCAGAAACACAGCACGTCAGCCAAGCGGGAAAGGCTCGGCCGCAAAGGTGGCCGCCTTTCCTTGGATGCAGTTTGGGGTCTGCGTTTGGATGGAGTCTCCTGCTGCTTCTTGGTTGACAAATAACGTCCGTTTCCGTGCCCGTGAGCTGTGGTGGTGCAACTGGTGCAACGGGAGAAGCTGCTGGAGTAAAGCTCTTACCCCCGGCCCTGGTTTGGTACTCGGCTCAGCCGCTGCAGCAGCCATTGGATGTGGAAACTGCTCTAACAGCATCCTGGGACAGCTGGTGGGCTTGGGAAGGATGTCCCACTGGGTACCAGCTCTGGGCCCAGGTCTGCGAGGTGTCCGTACTGATTTCAGGCAGGAGGCTGGCACAGGCAGTCCGGGCAGGATCAGAGCCATCAGAGCTCTAGGTTTAGCTACTTAACACGTCATGACTGAAGATATTTTAACAGTTTGAAGTCTGTGTTTTCCTATCAAGCTGGGTGGGAAGGGAGTCGCTTTAGTAGAGCAACACACATTGCTTCAGGGCCAGAAGGCTTTTCTTCACACAGATTCTGGACTACTGAGCAGAAAGAAAAATGTCGCATCTCTGCAGAGCTTTCAACAGCAATTTCTCATTTTGTCCTTCTCAATAAAGCAATGAAAGCAGCATAAGAAAAAAAAAATGTGCCAAGTGAAGCCTTCCAATTTAAAAAAAAACAGAGTTGTGACAAAATTTCCTGTATCGGTAACTGAGAAATGTTTTCAAGGAAGGGACTGTTAAATAGTTAAAAAACACGGTGCTTCTGCAACTGTTGACAAAACTCACTGTTCTGAAATTGTTTCTCCTGTTACATTTGGGCTTGTGTTTTAAAGTCCCCAAAGCCAACCTTTCAGTGTGCTCCTGATCTACGTTTTAAAATCCTCCCCAGGCAGTAGCTTTGTCTGCAGACAGTATGCCTTGCTGTGGATTAAGGTATTAACATGATGGGTGAAGCTAATCATATTTTGTTTTGTTTACTGAAACAGGACCTTGTACCCATCATGCCTAAATGCTGGATTATGAACGAGACTGGGTAGGAACTAATTCTTCTTAAGCTGTCAGTGGCTCAATAAGTGCAATAGAGAAGCGGGGCGGTTCAGTTACTCATAGCTGCTGCGAATACGTGTTGAATATTTGATCTCGCTTTTCCCGAGTGCATACATATTGCGTTGCTTGTTGCAAACGCAAGTTGTAACAATTCCTTGCATTTTTCTTTCTTTGTGTCACTTTATCCTGCGGTGATCTTATCAGCACTATTTCCCTAGAAGAACTTGGATTTTTATTATTTTGTTTGCCTTTATTCAGCTGGGTGTTAAAATGACCTCGCTTTCTCCCCCACCCACCAGCCCTCACCCTTTCTCTCTCCCTCTGTTTCTCCACCACCCTCTCTTTCCTCAGAGGATTTACTGTCTTTGTAGATTTGTTTCTCTTTCTCCTTTTCCCTCCAGTGTCCACCCTGATTTTGTAACCATAGCAATAATTGAAATACAATCCTAATATTTGCTTGCTGTAGCTATTGTTTAGCCCAACACATGAACTGCTGGCTTTTGTGCATTGTAAGGTTTTGAAACTTAAGTCAGATGCATCTATATACGTGAGGGAGACTTGTTTGGTGCTGAAACTTCCCTTCCAGAAAAGGTTTTGTTTGTGTAAAGTTGTGTGTCAGTGGGAGCCGGTGCAAGTAAAAGCAAGTCCTTATGGTGGCAAAGCCAGGGAAAAAGGAAATTATAAAAATAAAAACAAGGTTGCATTACGGGGAAGTTCTGCTTCGCATAGATATATTTCAGTCTTTTCCTTGGAATTTGTACAGCTTTCACTTTCCAAGATTTCCAAGATGAATAATGAACGTTGTTTTGCACTTCAGGCCGCTGCACGTTAAGCCCAGCGTTTGCTCGGGAGGTACGAGTGCCTCTCATGACAGGCGATAGGCTTTGGGGCGGGGGGGGTGGGGGGGGGGGGGGGGGGGTGTTACACGCTTTACCAGCTCCGTATTTTAACCACCGAGGACACAAGAGCTGGAAGCAAAAATCTCAGGGCAGTAAATCTCTCCTTTATGGACAGGCTTAAAAAGCATTTTCTAAAAACTATACAGTAGCTAATGAAGCAGTTTATTAATTATGATAGCATTCCTGTGAGATAAATAATTTTAGACTGTTGAACTGAGAGAGGAAAGTGAAGTGACTAAGTGACTCACTAGAGGCCACACAATTTGTCAGTGGAAGAGCTGAAACAAGCACAGAATTTC
>NW_009193956.1:39461-81505 GCF_000690835.1 Fulmarus glacialis
TGAAACAAGCACAGAATTTCTGGCTGCCGCTTCCAGAAAACACAACTTCTGTCTGAGTACAATTTATGTATATGTATTTTTTTTTAGTTAATATTAATTATTAATATTGGTAATATCAATATAGTTGTTGAAATATAGTATTTTTTCAGGACTAGTGAAACAATGGGGAGACTCTGAACTCCTCAAGCTTACAGGGGGTGCAGACTCAGATTTAGGATTCAAATCCAAATGAAGGTGATCGTTTGTGTTTGGATTTAATACCCCTGAAATTTCCTGAACTTTACTGATGAGATTTTGGCTGAGAATGACAAAAGTTAACTGATCTTCTGAGACTTCTGTCATCTGAGATGATGGAAGCCTTGTGAGATCAGCTTCCCTGGCATCGTGGCTTTCACTGAAATCTCAGGAGAGCACTTACTTTCACATAATGTCAACCATATCCAAACCAGGACTAACGAATACCCCTGTAGAGCTCCTTCTAAGATCACAGGCATTTTTGAAATACTGCTACAAGCTGTGTTCAGTCTGAGGAAATGCTCACCGCATTTGCTGTTTCTTCTGTCAGATATGGCCGGTGACACTGTTCAGCGGTGGGAGGGTTATATACTGTGTTCCAGATGTTCATTAGTGCAACTTCTCTTATTTATGTTCAGAGAGTTATCAAGGAGGTAATTTAAAAACTGGGACAGGCTGCGTCTCCCACCCTGGAAACACTTACGCAGCAAACTTTGCTCCGCTTGCCGTTTTTACTAGCAAATTGCTGGCCAGGAGTGTTTATCTGAGATTTTAGTGTCTGAAATGCTATGAATAATCTTCCCAAATGTGCTCTGTAGTCAGACTGCATGGGATGTAGAGTAGTTGGTCATGTCCTTTGTGCTCTGTATCCTCCTTATACTACAGTTACTGCGTAGCCCACCTTACCGGACCTCCCCAGGGGACCTCAGCAGTCTTTACTCCCAGCTTGTTGCTCATGTGCTTGAGGACTGATTGCAATTTCTCTGGCAATGTGGGCACCTCCAAGTTACTCTGCTTTAGATAGTTTACCCCATTTTAAGTGACTTATGTTACAAAGAAGACAGCAAAATACTTGATATAACTGGAACCATTTTCCATTAGTATTGCAGAGGCAGGGGGAACATGGTCTTTGACCAGCTAAAGATGAACTTCAGAGATTTGACTAAAAGACTGTCAGTCTTTTAGGAATAGAATTTAATTTATGCAAAACCTCCCTCTTCTAGTCATGGATGTGCTATTTTTTCTCCTATTTTGTATATTAAAATCACACTGAAACCAACTCATTACCATATTGAAAAATGTTCTAAAAATCTTATTTTAAGATAGTATCAAATTCTTCATTTAGTAACAATATCAGTGTGGAAGTACTTTAATTTAGGATTGTTACCTTCATTATATTACATTTTCATTCATGAAAGCCTGGTCTTAAAATTATGTTGTAAAAAAAAAGAAAGCTTTTGTAAAATAGAAAAACAGCAGCCAGGATTCCTGTAGCTTTGTTTTTGAGTCTGCTGGAAATGATTTAAAACAAAATAGCCACCTTTTCACTGCAGCTCAACTTCTCTCCTCTCCTCCCCTCTCCATTTTAATTTTCCACAATAAGTGTTCAGAAACGAAACAAGCCCCGTAAGCAGCTTAAAATAGAGTTCCACACTCCTCTAGCTTTAAAAAATCAGAGGCAACATTTTTGGTATAGTCAACGATTACTTTTAAAATTCAGCCCTGATCCTCAGCTGCTGTAAACCTGTATAAATTCATTGACTTCAAAGGGACTGTGTGGTTTTTGCATCAACTGAGGACCTAGTTTATACTTCTGAATCTCAAAATTTTCCTTTAGGCAAGCTCTGGCCCTTCCACAGTTTGATACTGCCAGGTAAGCATTTTGTTGGTTTTGGCTTTTGGTTTTAATGTTATTCTTTTATTTAGAACACAGTACATATTTGCCTCTTCTTTTTGCACACTGGTGTTTTGCCAGCTTTTCCAGCATCTTATATGACCTTTTTCTGACTTAATTTTTCAACTCTGTTTCCTATACGTGTTCATTACATAATATTTAAAGATAAATTATTTTCTCTAAGCTCCAAAATAATATCAGGAGTTTTTTTATAATTGATTCATCATACCAAGCAATCACTGGGAGTTTTTGACTCTCCTATATCAGTCAGTGACAGGTATTGGTACCTGTCCCTAATGATTCATAATGAAAAATTGCCAGATATTTCTTTGAAACTGATGGATGATTCATGTTGTTATATTTAGGCCACATTATTCTGGAATGTTTAAATTAGACTAAAAGCCACCTCTGAGTATACATGTGCAAACATAGAGTACATTTTTAGTTTCCCATCTGGAAAGACATATAAAGTCCAGGGCTGTTTTCAAGTCGCAAGAAATATTGTTATATTTTTATTATGGTATTTCAGTTCACACTCATACTAATATGAAAAGTTTAGTAATGGCATATCCTCAATACTGCCCTCAAATGCCAAGGTTACACATGAAGTCCAATGGGATCTAGCAAATGTTTAAACTTTTATTAAAGCCCAAAGCCCAAAATAGACTTTACTAGACCTGTACAAATTATTTTAAATTATGTAAATATTTTTAATATGTCTGGCTTCTGACAGAACACCACTATACACCAAAGTATGACATTTGCCTTACTGTGCCAACTTTTTGCTTTTTTTTTTCCTTCCCAAAATACCTAGCATCATTACTGGACTTGACTAGAGTCTGCTTTATGTGCTGCTTGTGGTTCAGGAGAAATATATGTAAAGAGGATGGACTGTGCTCCCCGGCTGTTAACAGAAGCTCTTTAGCATGAGGTTAAGCGTGAACTTTGTTTTGGCTGCCAACATAGCAGGCAGGAGATACCCAGGATAAGGGTGGGTGAAGTCCTGATCTGCTTTCCATCTGATGGACATGTACAGCTGCTCTGAAGGCTGGTGTTGGTGTGCAGTGTGTGTGTCACAGAAAACTATGTATTTGGGTTTTTGTAACAGCTATCGCTCTAACTTCATCTTCTAGGAATCCTCTTAAATTAAAAAATCCTGCCAAAACATTAATATCTGGATGTGTATGAAATCTGGACTGAGTCCTTCATTTAAACAAGAGGCAGTGGTAGGTGATAGTAACAGCTAACAATCTGAAGAGCTCCAGCTTTGTTGGTCAAATGGCTGCAGGTGTCCATGTTTGTGCACATGTGCGTGTGTGTAATTTTTTTTTTTCTTTCCTGTGGTTTTGGTGGTGTGTTTTTTCTTCTTCATTCTATGCACTGTTACTGTGCAGGCATAATCTTATCTATGCCTATTTGGCTAACTTTGTCCATTTATTTATGCATTACCTTATCTTTTGTTAAGAAACCGCTTTTCCTGAAATACTTTAGAATGTTGAAGAATAATAAATAACTGAAAATCCATCTGTATTGTCCAAAAATCACTTACTAACATTTAGGATGACTACCGTTTGCATGAAGAATGGGAAATTTGTTCTGCTACATCAATTTGCAGAGAGTTGTCAGTCTTCTAAATGATGTTAGTGGTGGATTAGTTTGATTGGAAACTTGATCCAAACAATGTTTGAATTAGTTGAATAAAGAGTTCCCAGAGGTAATCTAGGGTTTATGTGAAAACTGGTATATAACTGCAACACTGCTGAGAATTAAAATAGGAATGAATTGCCCTTGGTGAAATTTGTGGTTACTGGGATTGTCCAAGGATACCCAAATCCTTCATTTCAGAAAACAAGGTAGCTCGATCCCATTTTAAAGATTTTAGAAAGTAAAACTTCCCTTTCTTCTACACTTAAAATTCAAGATGTGGTTATACTAGTCTTAGTAAAACTGGTATACATGAAGCTAGTTTAATACTACCCACAAAAATCTAAATAACATAGCTGTGACTTGTAGTACCCATCCAGCATGTGCTTTCCTCCTAGAGGCGGAGCTAGGCTAGCCCTAGGGCTCCTGACCACCACAACCCGGGCAATGAGCAGCTGGATGAAGTAGCTCTAGAGTTCCTCACTCTACTAGCTCCCATGTTTGGTTTGTCCCCTCCACAATGAAAATACCAGAGACCATGAACATGCATTTCTCTGGAGCATGTAAGATCTTTCTGCAGAGATTTTTAAGGTCTCAAGCAGAAGTGAAGCTCTCTTGAGAGCTGCATGTGTGAAGGAGATGATAAGCAACCAGGATTAAGTCCTGGATGTCTTTAATCAGAGATGCTGTAGATCGTGCTGAAAGCTACATTTCCCAAAGTGTCTTTCTTTCAGAAACACACTGCCAGCCTCCTGGGCAGGAGACAGGAGAAATCTTGATGTGTACGTGGTTGGAAATGGCATTTGCCTGAAGTTGTGGGCTGCCTGCAGGTCAATCTCCATCCTTTGTTTCTCAGCGGGATGTTAGCATCACGAGTGATGGACCGATATCCACGCAAGGCTAATGGTGACAGCATGCATGTCAGGAGCCTCCCTGCAGGAGCCTCAGGAAAAAGCAAGGAGAGGAGCCCAGCAGGCTCCATCCAGGCTCCAGGCGCTCCCAATGTCAATACTGGGCAGCCATGTCCAGTGAGGAGAGAGGGTCTGCAGTCCTGGTGCTCCTGAAGTGAGGGAGCGTATGTGCCCTCTTTGTGGGGCATAAAGCAAGACCCCTTCCCCCACAGTGTTTGTAAAACACCATGAGAGCCCAGTTCTCACCAGCAGACATCTCCTGCCCCTTCCCAAGCCTAGGTGGAGGGTAGGCACTGGTGTTGGGCTTTGCTTCGTGGGGAGCATGTGCAGGAAAGCTGGCAGTGCATCTGTGTCTCTGTGGCTGCTCTTCTTTGAAGGAGAAGCCCCCACAAGACGCACCCCCCCAAGCCCCTCTCCTCTTCGTTTACACACCCAGTAGGTAATGTTAGTATGGTATCAGTGAACACTGTACCTGTCCACTCAAATCTCCACATGGCATTTGATGTATCTCCCATAATAAATTATGTACTTCGAGGAGCAATAACAATAGCTGAGATTCTTGAGACAAGAGGAGTCACGTTACCAAAAGTATCAAAAAGGCTGATTAAAATTAAATCGTAGCAGACAACAGTTGTGTTACAAAGGAAGGCTCGATTACGGCCAAGTCACTTTCTTTGCTAACCTCTGACTTATTTATTTCTCCTGCATGCTGCAGTCTGCATACTCTTTCTGGTTGTAATGAGCATTAATTGATTAGCTGGATCTATGAAGAGCTTGAGCACTCGTAAGTACTATCCCAGTGGGTACACAACTAAATAGTTTATGAGGTAATTAGTATTTTAATGCCTTTTCTAATGAGCCTTTTCAGTAATGAAATCTCATGAGGACATTATTGGTTCATATATATTTCTTCAGACACAACAGAAAGTAAGCTAATGCTATTAAGAGATTTTAAAGCTAGTTTATAAAATGGTTTTTAGTAACTTATTTTTGAATACTTGCCTTGGTTCGTTTTGCGTTATTAAAAAAAAAAGCCATCTTAATTTTTCCCACCGCTCTGTCTCTTGCACTCCTCTCTCCTGATGGAATTCTTACACTATACGGCAATTTCAAATAATTGGGATAATTTCTGAGGCTGCTACCCGATCTCCTAAGCTCAGCTGTAAGTAAATAATACCATACTGTCTGAGCGTGTTGTTTCAGATGTGTTCTCATCCTGGGAAAAAAAACAACTCTGTGCCTGGCTGCACAGTGCTTTGGATTTATGACTGTGTCAAGTTTGAGAGAATGACCAACCTCTACAAAGCTTTTCAATGTCAAGCTGAGCTCTATTCTGGAGGCTCGAAAGCAGCACAGAGCTTGCAGCCATACAGGCAGTCTTACTTCACCTCCTCCTTCAGTTCATTGGATGTACCCCCTATACCCAGGTTTAACCCATAGTGTGAAGGGCAAATCCTGTGCCTTACATTTTATTTCTCCAGTACCTAAAAGAAGACAGCTTCAGATGGCTTTTTTGGGAAGAGTATTTCGGTGTGTGAATGGCTCATTTTACCGTTGGCCATGGGGACAGTACTTGCTTTTTGTTCTCTGGAGATCACAAGGTATCAGCAGCTTTTTATGTTCTCATCTCTTAGGGCTCACTTCTTCCAGCTGGGAAGTGCAGTCTTGTCCTGAGTGGGACCATGGCCGCAATTTAACAGCACATAGCGATGCTGTGAAACAGCCCGGGCCAAAGACCGAAGCATGTGTGTCTTGGAAACCTGTTTCATAAATGAGTTTTATGTAGTCTAGGTGATGTATGTCTTAAAATACTTTGGAAACTTCATTTTAAGCTAGGGATGTACAAATCCTATTTAATACTAGAAGCTGTAGCAGTAAGACTGTAAGAAATTCCCCTGTACAGATCTCATTATGTAATGTAAGATGTAAGGAGCCTAATTCATCCTTGGGGTGTCTTTAATGGTGTCAGCACAGTTTCGCGAAGGATGGATTTGGCCTAGGGACACCACCACCATAAACCCTGACTGTCTTCCACTGGTATTTCTCTCTCTGTCTCCAAAGCTTTACTGAGACATGTCACTGTGATATATTAATAGTCAAGTACTTTTTGATGACTCTAAGTTATTAGTAGTAAGTGTATTGTTTTCTTCAAATGACTATGAAAAGCCACATTTTTAGTTAGGGTAACTGTAAAAGCCCCCTCCAGAACATACAGAAATGGTGTCCTTTGACTTCACGTATTTGACCTTGCTTGCAATACCATGCATTAGCAACGCTTAGGAGATGAAGAACGCCCAGCATTGACCACTGCTTTCCACATTGCCTGCCGTCTCCACACCCTTTTGCAACATGAGACCCAACAGCACCGGAGAGGGTAACGCCTCCTGTGTCGGCTCCTAACAGCACCCGCAGGGTCTCGGGTTTTCAGTGCTCACCCGTGCGGCGCGGTGGAGCCCTCTCCTTAAGGCACAGTCCGACACGCCCTTAGGATGGAGGCTGAACAGCCTAATCTGTCCCCTCAGCTGAGATGTGGTAGCTTCTTGTGTCCATCTTCATGGTCTGTTTAAAATGCAAAATAAATCGGATTTGCCTGAATTGCTTTCAGAGGTGAGCCAGCCACGCTGGCTGCTCTGAGACCCTCTGCAGGGTCAGCAACCCAAGGGACTGCGCCCATGCCAGTGCCCGGAGAAGAAAGTTCAAGCGAGAAGGTGCACATCAGGTTACCAGCCCAAGAGTAGAGGAAAAATATCCTCAGAGAAATATTTTGGTTTCCATTCTGGAAATTTCGTAGAGGGTGTTTCTGCTCTAAATTCAGTAACTTCCTTAGGGGAGAAATGATCCGTGAGCTGTCTGAGGGCAGTCGCTCTGAACTGTCTGTCTTTGATGGTCTTTGGACTTTGCTAAAGCCATCTCTGAACACGAATGGAGCACAGTCAGAATTAAATTGGGGTGGTGGGGAGACTAGTTGCCAGATGTCACTTTGATTTTGGTGATATTTCTTTTAAACTTGAAACGGGCTGGAGTTGTTTTGCTTACTTTTTTGGAGACACTCTATTTTTGTTTGTGCTTCTTGAGTCACCACCTGTCTTTGCCAAGACTTTATTACATCTAACAAAAGGTATATTATTGATGCACTGTGGCATGCACAAAGCCTTTCTATGAACTTCACTGGACTTGTGGTCCTCCCAGATTCATTTTTCTCCCTGTCTTCTGCTCCCGAGCAGGTCCATGCTCTATGCTCTGTTCTGACAGCGTGTACACGCTGAGCAGGCTTTGACACCTCATCGGCTAAAAACCGCAGCTTTCTCGACTTCTGATGCATTTAGATCAGTCCTCTTACCTTTCATTCTATAATAACGTGTGTATGTATATACATATATATATAGTCTCTTTGGTGATTGCTAAAAGAACAGTGGAGCAGTAGGCACTGAAGAAATGTCTTGCCTCTATTAGAAATACTTGGAAAGAGCAAAAGGCACTTAAAAGATAAGTTTGGCACTTTCTGTTTCTTTCTCCTCCTTGTGTGTACCATGAGGTCATGATTAATGGCTTTTGTGATGTTTGGAGGGCAGAAATCACTTGTATGTTCAATTCAGGAAGACCTCTGAATCGGCAGGGCCCAGGGGAACCGGCAGCTCCGGGTCTGGAAGGACCCGTGATGTCATCTCGTGGCCACGGGGCATGCAGCTATTACTTCTTTAGGCATTATTCTTGGATAGAACTAAGGTGTGTGGGTTTTTCTGGCCTCCCAAACACATTAATTCTGCCCTGAGCAATGGAAAGATTCCCCACCCTCGGAGGAGGCTGTTTAGGGTGGGGGGAGTCTTAATATGCAGGGGCAGGGGGCTGTTGGGGCTGTGCGTGCAGTAGGACAACCAGAGGGGACTCTAGACTTTACAGATACACTTCTAGTGATGCAAACTGAGTTCAAAGGAATGGGAACCTGTAAAGGAAGTTTACTTGAAATAAAGCTACTATGAGAGAGAGAAACATACACAATAGAGAAATAGGATATTTTGACATTTATTCATGGCTTTCCTGGGGTGTCTTGGACTGTATAAACTCACTGCTATTGTGTTAGTGAAATCCTAGATTCCCTGAGGTCATAACTGTGACTGGAATTTAATTTCTTTTGCTTTGAAGAAAGAAGAGAAAAAGTAAATTTATTACACTAGTGTAACTCCTGTCAATTCCACACATAAAGGAATTATGAACAAACGCATAATTTAAGAAGTTGTGGACAAACTCATAATTTCCTGACAATTTCCTTCCAAACGATGTGCATTGTGAGAATATATATTTTCTATATAGAAGGAGGAGTGGAGTTGAATGCCGCCTTTTTCTTCGGTCCTTTTGTTTCAGTAAAAGAAGATGCTATTGAAGACATGTTGGGTAGTCTGTCTGGTGTCATTGATGAGCTCTGCAAGAGATATGCTATCTCTGCTTTGCTTTTAAGCTAAATGAATACATTCAAAAGGCATGGATAGTTTAAGCATCGTATTCTCAGGATATCTTATTTTCTTGCAATCTACTAAACTTCAATTCAGAATAATTGTGTGTTGTATTTACAGTTCAATTTAGATAATGTTTACTTATGTTTACAGATTGTGCCTGGCTATTAGATGGCAGATATAGAGTGAAATTAAAACATAGAGAACCCAGACAATAAACATCCCGGTTCACAGTTAGACTACGAGTCTTTGTGTTTTTTCATAGTGTGATTTCAGCATCTAATTAAGCAGATGCTCAAGTAGTTTGGGGAATCAAGTTTTAAATTGCTTGATTAAATTACTTTTCCCTATCAGCATGAGTTTCAGTGTCTAAAGATAAATTTGCAATCAGGAACAAATATTTAGGATGAAAAGCGTGACATAAATTAAACCACCTCAAAAAGCCAGAAATAAACTGTTAGGTAACAACACGAAGCGCAAATTGGAAATGTAGGAAAGTACAGTATGTCTTACTACAGGGTTGCCTATTTTGAAGAAGATAGAGCAAAGGATATGCCTGAATTTCATCAGTTCTGAATTGTTTTCTGGGAATATGCTACCATTTTGCATTTAGGCGTTATTATCATTACTAAGCTGGAACATTTCCTTTCCCACCCGTCAGTCACATTCCAATCAAAAATTTTTGGGGATGGGGAACAGCTAGTGGCATATAATTGAAACCAAGTAGGATAAATATCCTAGTTTATGTGTAAATAATGTAAAAATCAGAGATGTCTTATATGATTAAGTTTCTTTACGAATATCACTGCTTTAATTCACTAACAGTTTTACTCCCGAGCAAAGAAAAAAAGATTTCTGGATTCGTAAATGAAGCTGAAACCATGGGGTTCGCAGTATGAGGGCCACCCTGAGTACAATGTCCGCATTAATCTTTGCTCCTTGCACAGGAGGCTGGAGCTGCCTGCCAGAGCTAATGAATGGGTTCTGACTCCGCCACGTTAGGCTATTACCAAATACAAAGGCTAGTCACAAATTATAGTTTGTCTGATGGCATCAGATATAAGCATTAGAAAAACATTTGCTTAACAGTAATAATTAGTCAGCGATAGAGGCAAGTTTTACAGATTGCTTTGGAGCACTGAGGCAAATGTGGCTTTCTGTGGGAAAAAGCCTGTTGCCTGTCTAGTGATTCATAAAAAGCAAAAAAAGGTGCTTTAGTTACATCTCTTCTAAAGGTGAGACCAAACCACAGCGTTTCTACAAAACCCAAATAATCTCAGTCTTTACTGCAAACACTGTAGTGTTTTAGAAGCACTGCCTTTCCTCAATTAAACAAAAAAAAAATCTTATTGGAGAGTTGTTCCTGGCTTGGATTAGGATCATGGTTGCATGGATAGAGCGCTTCACCGAGTGGATTTTCTTAGCTTAAACCTTAACAGTTAAATTAGAAGAAAACTCACAACTGGCGCAGAGGAGCTCAGCAAATCACCAGGCAGCCTGGGCTGCTGAGATGCTTTCGTTCTTTAGCAATGAACTCATACCTTGGGCTTTTGTATTCTCGGGGAGAAGAATCCATAGTTCAGAGAACTGCTAGAAACAGGATGGTTAAATGAAGCCCAACAGTAAGCAATTCGTGTTACTGAAGCATGTCATTGAAACTTGGCACAAGTGCTAGCTCTGAGCTTGTGCTGTGGAATGGTTTTAAGTGCTTGTCATCCCATAGATACCGCTGCAAATGTTCTGTACTGTCTCTCCTTTCCTGCGCTGTCTGGGAGAGTGAGTACAAGAATAAGTCTATGCGTTTTCATTTGTTTGACTTTGAGTTTTCTGTGCTTTGGTTTCAGTAGCGTGGCTATCAGATGAATGAGGTTGTATCCATGCCAGGAGAGATGCAAAACAGCCCATTACTTCATTGTGTGGTTGACTTGCTTGTTTGTTTTAAAAGTTTGCATGTACTAGTGAATGCAAGGGGATGATAGCATCTAATAATTGTAGTGCTGGCAGGAGCGATGCAAGCTCACCCACACAGCCTGCCAAGGTACCTCTAGTCTGGCTTGCAACACCTTTTTTTTTCCAGCGGTTGTCCTGCTGCCGTAGCACAGAACCAGAGAGCAGCTTTAAAGTGCTCACAACTGGTGTATGCAGTGAGACCACCAAATTAATTTTCCTTTTTGATGTGATTAGTTTTTGACTGCTATGTTGGCATCTCTTGTGCCAAGGTATTTAACAGGGGGTTCCTGCTGTGAAAGTCCTCATTTCCACTTTTGCGCTGGTGCGACTAAAGGGATATTATTCCCTTCCCAAGCTGATCGTTCTGCAAAAGATTTTGAGAGGGTTCTGCCAAGAGCAGAAAGTATGAATAGATGAACAAACGCTGGTAATCCCTGTGTTGCAGATAGATGGGCTTGATTGCTTTATATTTGCAGGCTTGTGTCAATAGTGCAGAGCAATGTAAGAATATCCTAAAAAGCTGGTAATAGTTTCAGTGTGTATGGTTTGCTTCAGTAACTGTCGTTCTACAGTTCTCAGTATTAATGGAAGGTATTGTGATGAGGGCTTCCTCCGGTGCCCGTATCCCCTCGGCATGGACGCGGGCATGGTAAGGACTTCAGTGGGGCGGCCAGTTACTGTGGCTTCTGTGATCTGGAGCAATAGAGGATGGTTTGTCATTAAACAATCGGGTTTTTTTAAGGATGCCTTTACCAATGCTAATTAAAATATCTGTAATTACTAAATTATCTCATTAGTTAAGATAATCCTCCAGATTATTTTCTGTTTACTGGGTTGCTAGGGGTACCTAATACATCAATATGTGTAGAAGTGTTCAATGAGATTGCCAGATTTTTTGAAAGATAAATAGTTTTACATGCTTCAGAAGTAGACTCCAATTGGCTAAGGAATTGGCCAAAGACTAAAAATGTGACATCATTCTTGGCAAGTGATAAAGATATATTTTTGTTAACAGACACTATATAAAAAGTGCACTATACTACTTCTAAGCAAAAATCTGTGTCTAAGAATAATGAAATGTCTTTTAGTCAAGAATCGTTTTTAAAAGAAATGCAATTTACTGACCAGTCCTGTGTATGAGTCTGCTTAATGCAATGAATTTGTTCTTCTATATCCTTTTTTTATTTAAATAGGGTTAATCCTGCATATGAGTACATATGAATACTTTTAAATCAATACCATTATTTAGCAGATAAATATAATTGTTGCCTATTAATTCTTCCATCAAATCCATGTTTGTGTAATAGACATACTGTAATTGTCTTCTTGAGTCCAATCATGTACTTCAACTTTCAGCAATTATGTTTTAACTCAATTCCAATGACTGATTAAAACCATGTGTATTCAGGTTTAGATAGATGTGCTTACTACGGGATTGTTAAACCTGCAGAAAATATGTTTTTAATAATCCATTAGTATTTAATTAGCATGCAATAACTGTCTTATTAAATCTAAATTAAAACCTTATTTGAGGCATGTAATTGAAAGTGCCACTGGGTAAAATCTAATCTGTCCAGGATGAATTTACATGGAATAACAATGCCAAATTTTTCTTTTCTGCAGTTTTCAGGGTCTTCCCAAACATTCGCTTAATCATCACAGTGGAATCTTGCAACAATCAGTTTTCTGCAAGTGCAGCATTTGAAATGCTTTTTGGGTCAGAGTTGTCATCTTTTGAGAGTTCATCTCGATTTGAAAGATGATTCTCTGGGTGGAAGATGAGGAATTCTTAAACCTTTACCAGATGCCAAAATGTGTGTAGGGACCCAGTGAATGTTTCCCACTAGCCAGTGAAGAAGGAGAGCTGCTTTGCAATGCGCACCACATGGTTAGGTGTCCCTCAGCGCCTCAGCATACGCTGACAAACATGAAAGGAAGAGGGGGTTTTGTGTCTCTATCTCTTTATAATAGACGAGTTATGATCACGTGTTGCTGCGTACGAGCAGTCACACAACACAAATGGTGAGAGCAAATTGCAGCAAAATTTACTATTTACAGAAATTGTGACACTTTTCACTGTTCTGGGATAAGAATGATCCAGAATCCATCCAGAAACGTAAATTCATAAATGCTACTGGTGGATTTGCTTTAGCAAGACAGCTGAAGGAGTCTGTGTAAATTATCAAACCAAACTGCTTGTAAAATTCTAAACATCATTGGTTTGAGATTAATAGCTACTCGGATCCCTGTAAAGATGTGTTTAATTAACTGGCTAGCAAATTTATAGCAAAAATCTCCTCTCAGATCTGCTTTGCGGAGTCCAAGTCTGCTGTTCCCCTTTCTCATCATAACCCCGTCCCTCCTTGACAGTAAGTGGGAAAACTGCAAACGCAGGAAGCACAAGATAAAAGAACTGTAATTTAGCAGGTGAATCGCAGGAGGTAGTTTTCCCAGGGTATTTTGTATTGGTGCTTAGCCCTTGTCAGCCTCAGTCTGCTTTGGGTGCTAGTCTCCATGGACTTCAAGGTCCCATTTGGGAGGTAACCATTATCTTGGTCATATCATTATTGTTAATTTGATATTGGCAATGTTTTCATTGTGGTTAGGCTGCAAAGGATGGGGTAGAATCCAGACATTGATGGGGCTGTCTAGGGATGCAAGACTGTGGTTAGGAAGGGAGTAAAAGATTACCATGGATGGAGAGCAGGGAGGAGCGGCAAAATATTTTGCTGATTCCCTAGCCAGTGTTGGCCAGCAACGCCTAAAGTGTTGACAGACCTCAGTTCCTGAGTTGTGGTGGACAGTTCTGTCCTTCCCAATCTGCTCACAGGACAGAAATTCAACTCACTCTGTTTTTATTAACAAGCTGGGGAGGATGAAGGTAGGAGACCATCAAAGAAGGATGTAAAACAAGGAAACTTTCAAAGGGGAAGGAAGAAACTTGAGAACAATCTCAGCTACAGGCAGAAATGTGGCCTTTGAAGGAGGATGGGAATTTGCAAAGACAACATGTACAGTGCCACAAGGCGAGGTGAACACAGAAGGGCATCAGGGCTCACTTGAAGAGGGCCAAAGAAAATTATCTATCAGTGATGGGAAGAACCCCTAGGACTACCCAAGTCAAATTAAATGGTTCCTTTTACCTGTAATACGTTTATGATTAGGCCACACATGAATAGCTGTCATGATGAATGCACTATGTGTGTAAACTGTGATCTGTTTATTTGAACTTCGACTCAAAGTGTTAACGCAAAACTGGAGTGCTCTTACTGTGGAGCAGTGAAAAGTGTCACAATTTCTGTAAATAGTCCTATTTTGCTGCAATTTGCTCCCACCAGCTGTGTTGTGTGATTGCTTATACAGAGCAACATGTGATAGAAATTCTTTTATTATAAAGAGATACAGCAAAAACCACGGGCAGCAGAATTCAGTAAGACCACCTAAGCCCTGTAGTAGTAACCACCCAAGTACATGAGATATAGTCAACACAAACTACTATACCCCATGGAGTTGTTCAGAATCAACACTGAGATGTTGACATGGCAGGGAGGTGGCTAAGGCTGAGAACTGCTGAGCAGAGGAAATAGTGTGCAAAATTATTTAATTGCTCATCTTCTTCATTTGAAATTGGTGGAGTGTCAGGTCTAGCTATGGAAACTATCTGGGGTTTATTTACATAGCCCGATTTGAGACACCTGTCTAAATCAGGAGCCAGAGCTCCTAATAGAGTTAATGGAGCACTTAGGTTAAGAGCTAATTACAGCCTAACGTTAGGTTCTCTGAATGGCTTTCTGGTGGCACCACAGGACTGGGGGCAGCTGAGGCTCCCTAGCCAGGTGACTGATTCAAGTGGTGTAAGCACTCACACCCCGAGCTTCAGAAAGTTCTACGGTGGAATATCCTATAGTGTTCATCACTATAGTTATGCACGGTTAAAAACTGTGCAAGTCACAGAGGGAGAGACAGAGTAACCGCCTAGTGAAATAACATATATATAGCAGTTTGGGGTTAGAGTTTCAGCAAGGAATAAATCTAGTATCTGTTGAGCTATGTTGACTTCAGCAATACCAGGTTACACTTGCTGAGAATCAGACTCAGGGTTGTTTTTTTAAAATCAATCTTCTATCTTCTCTTGGTGCATGTTTGCATGTGCTCTCACTAATATTTTTAAGCAAAAGAAGCTGCTGTGGGATCATTGAGGACAAGGATATTAACACAGTTATCAGAGAAATTATTACATGTGGTTCATTATATTGTTTTTCAATGCTGGCCTGTAAAATCAGGATTACTAAAAAATAAAAGTCTCTCGCAGATTGCAAAAAGTAGAAGTATTTGGCTTTCATTTCTAATCAGACAGGCTAAATATTCATGTTTATGTGCCTAAATGAAACTTTTGTATGCAGTCTTCCACCCCATCTGCATGAATAGTAGCATTGTAACAGGATGAGGTCACTGCAGAAGGGAAAGTGAGGTAAGAACACAGCTGAATCTACAGCCTCTCTGCTACATGGTGCACCAGCTTGTGCTTAAAGGAATACAGTGCTTTTGCCCGAGCCAGAGTCGCCGCGGGCACTGCCTGCGGAGCTGAATGCCTCTCGCAGGGCTCTAGATGCATTCCTGGCTCTACTGTATGGTCTGATGCACAGTATACGGTTTCCTCTGCCTTTACAAACTGCTCTTCAGAGACCTCTTTACACATCTAATATAAGTGAAAATCCATATGGTTTATTTTAAAGCCTTCATTTAAAAAAAATAAACAGTTATCAGGCCTCATTCTGCTCTGACTTATGTGGCATATATCCTGAGCAGTCCCTTTGTAATACTCACTGATGTTCAGGATTTATGCCAGCATCAGGGGGAGCTGCGTTTGGCCCATCAAAGGGCTTTTTCCCCCTCATTCTTTTAAAAAGAAATGACTCAACTTTATAAAGACTGATGGCTTCCTATTGGCATCACCTTTGTACCTAGTGGGAACTCTTACAAATATACAGTATGGCATATCGTGGTGCGCGCCTCTGAGAGCTGGGCAGTGGAAGGGTGACATAGCAAAGCGGTGTTTGAAAAAGTGCGAGATTTGCTAAATCCGTATGTCAGTTCGTATTTTACCTATTCCTTGTATTAACTTTAAAGACCATATAAACAGGTTGCCAAGGGTACACTGGCAAATCGCCTCTCCTCACCCACCATCATAATTAGAGCTCTGAGAACTTGGAAAAACCTGCCTAGTGAGCAAGCCCTTCTCGCCCTTTTTCCACAAGCCTCTCCAAGCTCACAAACCTGGGTAGACTTGGAGCAGCTGCTATTTCAAACAAGACTGTCCATCCCAGCCTCACCACCCCGCGCGGGAGCCAAAGGGGCTCTGCTTTCATCCCATGCCGTCTCTTGCTGCTTCGGCTTCCCAGTGTGGCTCCATGAGTTCCCAATGAATTTGTCCGAAATAGAAATACCTTCTTGCTCGTAATCGCCTTTGCCACTTCGCGCAGCAATGAACTCACCATTCTTCCTGACCCAGACTTATCGGAGAAGTCTTTTTCTATCTCACATATGAAACTCTTCCGCTCAGGCAGCCACCGATAACCTTGAGGTCAGACCGATATGCCGTCTGCTGTGTCCGGGAGCAGGGCACTCAGGACTACGTTCCTGCTGCTGAAGGTGTCTGATCAAGCCAACAGCAGGGTTTTATTCACCCATTTTGACTCTTTTTCTTTTTTGCTTTGGTTTTTTTTTTTCCCCTCACCTCACAGGCAGTGCGTTGAGCCACAACTGTTACCAAAGTAAAATCATAAAAGATTTAGAAAGACTTTGTGGCTTATTTGGTACCCTCATCTTTGCCCAGCATAGGGAAAACAGGTAAGAGTTGGTGACACAGGCAGAGAAATTGTGAAAGCCTTTTCCCTGGGAAAACTAGCCTTTTTTTGGTTACCTGAGCCAAGACCTCGCTCAGCCAGGCAGGACAGCCAACGATGAGTGAGGGTCCTCCCTATAGAAACAGCAGCTCGGAGGCTCTTTTATCTCTGCTCCATGCATCCCCCAAACACCAAAATAATTTCTTTTTTTCCTGCCCCCACAACATTCAACTTACTCATAAGCGTTGGAGCCAGCCCTCTCTCACATGTAGTTTCAGATCCACGTGGAGTCAGAAAACCTGACTGCGAGGCAGCTGCAAAAGGCAGGCTGCGAGCTGCTCGGCTTCACCACCGCTAAAAAACTGCTGCTGGCCTGCCCCGGTCTGGCCGGGCTAACATCTGCACTTCTCCTCGCCCTCTCAGCCCCAGCTGGGAGTTTGGGTTTGTGGCAGCACGAGGAGTAGAGGGAGGAAGAGATAAGAGCCCGGGTGATAAAAGAGTGAGTGAATGAGAGAGTGATGGTGGGATGAAAAATAACATAGATGTAGGGGAATAAATGAAGCAGAAACTAGAAAAGGAAAAAAACCATAATTGTATACAGACCCTGCAAAAGGAAAACAGCGTCCGGGAAGATGTGGGAAAAAACCCAAGTATCCTGGTAGTGCTTCAAATAGCGACATTCAGTCTCTGGAAGTTGGACATGCAGCACAAGATGTTTTTATTGGGAGAACACAGTAAAAGCGACACGAAAGAGTAAATGCTTGTGCTTCTTTCCAGTTCCGGCCTTTGGTGTAACTTGCATCTGACTTTATTCTAGGAAAGGAAGGGTTATGGGGCGCAAGCAAAAGGAAGCTTGCAGGGCTGACGGAAGGAGCGGGCGCTCTGCTTCCCCTCCCTCTCCTTCCTCCTCCTGCCCTTGGCCACCTGTCTGCATCCCCTCGCCTCCCCCATCATCCTCACTCCCACCAAAACCTCCCTTTGTCTTAATGTGCATTTTAAAGCCCGGTCTTGTTATGCTTTAATTATATTTTCTGGTGGCCGTTGCTTCTTTCCCAAACGTCTGTGTCCTGTTTTTGTCTGGCTTCAGACAGGCCGGGAGTCGGAAAGTGGAGGGGGAGGAATTCAGGCTCTTGCAGCCCGAGCATAAATGAGCCTTTTGCTTCCAGGTCAGTAGTTCAAATCCAGACCACAGAAGTCGAGCTGGAAAGTGATAGCTGCTTTGGAGCCCGCGTGTAAAGCATTAGTTGGTGGTCTCGTGTGCGTTAGGAGCAGACAGGTGTCCAAATCGCTGCCGGCCCTAATTGGCATCTTTGCTGGCAGCTTCAGAAGCGGGGCCAAAGACTGCGTGGGCACCGAGCCCACGATACCCTCGCCTGGGTGGTCCTCCTAAGTTGGCGTTAAAGCAAGCTGGCAAGGTAGCCAGGGAGGGCTCAGACTACTGTTGTCTGTGTTGTACCCGCTCTGTAAATAAACAGGGATATTCAGCTTTGAGTGCTGTTCCCGCAGCTTTGATTTCACTTTTAAGAAGATTCTTTTTCTCCTCTTCGCACTCATGGTTTTTTTTTTACCGTTGAAGTAATTACACTTTGAGGAAACTAATGGATTAGGAATATAGAACTAAATGTACAAAGAGGGAGTTCAGGGAGAGGCCCCATTTTGGGGGAGTTGATGGAGATGGATAAACTGGTGTTACTGGGAACAGCCTCTGTCCAGGGCAATTTAAATTATTTTTGTCTACCAAACAGTCCCAGCCAACATACCTGCCTGTCCTCAGTGTAATCGCCCTTGTGCTGGTACAGGATCAGTGAATGTAATTTGGAGCAGGATTATGTCTTGGTCCGTGATGCTCCTGCACCATCTATCTGTTTCTACCTGCATGATAGCAGCTTCCAAAAAATAAAGCTCTGTAGGATTTTTACATGCATCTCTGGAAGCCTTAAAAAATCTTATTTTAAATATGTGTACTTGCATCCTTCGGCTTCCCCCTTCTTATTTGCTTTTGCTTTTGTATTTATGCAGACATCTCAAGTCCCTGGAAATCAGGTGCATGAGGCTGTGTTATGCTGGCCTGTGACGAGAGCAGGCATGCGGGTGCAGAGTTGTGTGATGGCATCCTCCAGACACACTGTTCCTGTGGTGGGAGAGGGTACCAGGCTGTTACTGAGGAATACGGTGTCTTTTAGTGGTGCTTGGTTGCTGAATAACCTTCCTGCTCCAACACCCTGCATGGTCAGCAGGTCAGGTAGCTGCTGCAGGTGAGATTTCAGAGCGTGAGGGATGCAGCGGTGCCCGGATGAAATTCCCTGAGACCCTGGTGTCCCCAGACAGTAGAGCAGGAGGTGAGGCCGAAAGATTTGAGGCACATGGGAATCTCTGTGCTTACAGAGCAGAGCAGGGTCGGTTCCCCCGGCCCCAGGGCACATGTCTCCCTTGCCTAGCTCACCTCCAGGCCATCAGGACGAGCTGTAAATGGATCCCAGTGAACCCCTCGTCCCCAGCTCGTCTCGGGGATGCCTGGAGAACTCTCACCTTCTTCCGCCCATGTGTCCTGCAGCTTTGCCTGCCGCGGCTCAGAGCCCTGCTAGGGTCATGCTTGAGCAGCCTGTGGTCTGGGAAGAGCCGTGTACGAGCGTTACAGAAATGGGGAGCGCTCGGAAATGTCGCCTGTGATGCGCTCAACATCTTCAGCCGCTCTTGCAAATCATACATGGTTTTATATTCCCAAGGCCAACGTAAATTGTCGCTGTTCGGTTGACTTCAGCGTGCTTTAGTCCACTCGCTCCAGGTGCAGTTCTGCCCCATAATCTTTAAAACAGTAAAAACAAACTCAGAAAATGTTCCCCACCTTTGCTCTGCTTTTGTGAAGCTGTTAATCTAAATTCTGTCTGGGCCTCACTGGGTCCGGCTGCTGCTGTTGGATTATTTAACTCTTACAGTGGTGCTGTCATTGCAGGATACTGTAAAATTTTCTTTTTGCCTTAGTCCAGGTTATTGTTGCTAATTGTACGTTTTCATCTACAAGTGCCAAGCGCCTGCTTTAAAAAAATAAAAACCTAACCCCCCAACCATATGCTGAATTCCTAGCTGCGTAGTAAAGATTGATTACATGTGTTTATGTGTAATTTAAAAATGGTTCGTTCAGGAAGTGTATGGTCTCTTAAAGGCAAGTTTAAAAACCTTCAATTTTACATAAGTTTATTTATATTAGGGAAAAGGGCCTGGAATACTAAGCAAGACCCCATGATATATAGGGTTCAGCCTGAGAATTCTCAGAACTATTTTATATATTTTTATTCTATCAATATGCTCTTTCACAGCTACTAATTAGTTTTGTTAGTTGACTTACAGAAAAGCGTATATAAAATGAGGAGTAAGTAGTTCCACGGCACTAATAGTATTAATGAAAAGCACGAAGTCTGGAGGCAATTGTAAAAACACTAGTTCAACCAAAAATTAATGCTCATTTGAATTAGCATGATTAATTACATAGCTTTTCCTTGTCACAGTACACTGAAATCGAAACAGTCAGGTTGTTTTAAAGCTTTCAGTGTATAATTCTAGTATATGTTAGAAAAAAGGTACATAGACACTGTGTACATATGCATAAAATAAAGCTATAAATAAACAAGAAACACAGAAAACTTCAATTCTACTTTTACCTGCTATTTTGACTTAAAAGACTGTTTCATTTAATTGCAGAGGAAAGCAAATGTGACTGTAAATTGGCGTTGGTTGCTCCTATGTCATGCAGAGGGGTGTTCGGATACCACAGCAGCTTTTGCACTATGTGCCTAATCGGTTTACACGCTGTACGCATTCATGCGGCTTGAGCTATTTTGCCTGGAGGGGTGAAAGAGGAATCACCCTGTTTGTTTCTTTTGCATACTGACTATAGTATTTGATTACTAAATACTTTGATTCTCAATACGCCGCTGTTTGCTGTTGCTGAACGTGGGCTGAAGGAGTGCTTGCCGGTGCATACGGAGGGTGGCAGCGGGTGCCATCGCTCCCTGCCTGTGCATGTGCAGCCCCAGAGTGTGAATTGTTCTGCTCTCAAATAGCTCGCATCCTCGCAGTGTTCCTGACATACCCAGGTTCCCGTAGGCCTGTGGTGTGCCATGGGTGTTTATTATGTGGAAAAAAAGGAAATCCTGCCAATCCACATCACTAATGCAAGTTTGTCAAATGACATCAGCAGCAGAGGAGAATTTAGTTCCTAACCACATGCAAATAGGTCCCAGCCTGTTGGTTATGCCATGATGTCAGCTCTGATTCCTCGTCCATTATTTGATGGGCTTCAATGTGTAAATGCCAGATATGTTCCCCCTCCCTTCTCCTCCCCTCCCACGCAGAACTTCTGGGTTTGTTTTGATTTTATTTGTGGAAAATGTGTTTTGAACCACAAACATACCTCCTCAGGAGAAGTTTATTTCAAGGGTGATTTCCTACGCAAGCTTTCCTTGTCTTTGTTATCATTCTGCATTACGGTGAGCTGTTAATTACTAAAACAGTTCAGATATTTTCCCAAGGGATTCAACTAAGTATGGGTAATAGTTCCAACATTCTTTGTCATGAATTGGCATTAACTTTATTAATAAAAGCTACTGTATCATTTTGGCAGCGTGAAGCATTAAAGCATGTCAGCCTGCAGGTACGCTAAGGCACAGCAGCAAATCAGGTCATGTCATGCAGGCTAATGTCAGGTTAGATTTTACGGCACCTATGTCCGCTTAAAATGGCACGGGCCTCCAGACTCTGTAATTTGGGGTACTGGGGCATGGAACTTGTCACTGCCAGGTCTCAGGGTCAAAGCCAGCTGAGCTATTAAAGGTGTGCCTCTTGTCACCTAGCATTAGCTGTCTCGTTCAGCCTGGACTAAACTCCTCCTGTAAGCTGTAATCACTTCCAGGGGGTAACGCATCCCCGAGACATGGGATGGTTTGCCCTGTGCAGAAATAATCTAGATATGTATTTTAGACTACTGACCCTAATTTTAGATTAATTCTGACCTCCGTGAGCAGCAGATTTTACTCCCTAACTGGTGTTCACTGCCATTTAAAAACCATTTCATTCCAGTTTCCATTTTACTGGTACCTTTCCCAGAGGCATGAGGAGGGCATTGGCACCTTCTGAGCATGGGCTGCGTCCCTCTGTCTGGCTCTCCGTGGGCCTCTGCCCTAAGAGGACACTGCATTAGTTGCACTTTCAGTGAAGAGACTGAGATTTGGACTTGGGAGTTCTTCGTGACTTTCAGATTTAGCCTGGGTCAGTTTTTTTCAGAGGAGAGCTTAGACAAGGTGGGAAATGGGGAAACGTATGTAGATGTCGCCAGCAGTTTAATTTGGTTTCCAGCCAGAGGTCTCTGTGTCTCTTAACTTCACACAGTTCTGCATAAATCAGTTCAAACTGTTCCCTTATAAGGCATTCTGTAAATAATATTTCCATCACAAGGGAGCTTAAGTCTATTTGCAAAGCTACTGAATAAATATACAATACCAGCACAGAAATCAAATTACAGGGGCTGATGTCTTTCTAACGATGCTTAGTTCAAGTAACGGAGGTATTACAGGCAAGTGAGAGATCCCCCCAAATCACACAGATGTAATTAATTAATGCCTACATTGCCAAAAAAAGGAAAGTATTTTGACAACAGTTATTTGGAACAATTATGAATTGTTCTTTCTTACAGCCCCAAAAGGCAAAAGAAAAAAAAATACATTGCCCTTTTTTCCCCTATTTTTTCTTTCTGATCAAGTTGTAGAGCTCACATATTGAGTAACTGGGAGACAAGCCAAAAACATTCCCTTTACAAGTGACTTTAAACTATGCATGAGGTGTGTTTTTTCCTTTTGTTTCATGGAAACATCTCTGTCGTTGGCAAAAGGTTTAAGTTAGGAAAGTTGGTCTATAACGCTGCGTTGCCAAGGTTTCAAGACCAGGCCTAGATGGTCCATAAAACGATTTCCTCTTAAGCAAGACTTCTGCCTTATTAAAAACAGAGACCGTGGTCATCCCTTGCCTTTCCCCGATGGCTAACTCTCCCTTCGGGGGATGCACAGATGGCGGGAGGTTCGGTGGCCCCGCATCTGCCCCTTCCCCTCACTGCGGCTCTGGGACCTCTGCGAGGTTAGTGCTGGGCTCTGGGCAGTGGTGGGGCGGTGTGGAGGTAGAGAGGGGCGTTCCTGTCCTTGGGACCCCGCTGGCGTTTTTGGGGATACTGAAGGAGGTCTTGAAGCAGCGGGCGTCTCCTCTATCTGCTGTCGGGTGGTCGTGATGGGGACCGTGCCGAGGGCAGCGTGCTTTTGGGGAGGGAGCTGCTAAAAGAGCCGAGGGGGGACAAATCCGTTGTGGCCCTTCCCTTCAAATCTGCTCAGGCAGAAGCGTTCGTACCTAAGGCCTCCCCTGGGGGAGGAGATTGAAGGGAGAATCAAACGAGGGAGGCGAAAGTCTGCAAGTAATGGGGCGTCAACCGAGCGGGACTTGGCCTCCAGCTCCGGTTGGCAGGTCCCTGAAATCGTCTTCTGAGAACTGACTGCAAGCCCTGGCTGGAGCACCGCTCGCTCCTCACCGCCTGAGAGACGGTAGTGCCCTGACTCACCGCCAGCTCACAGGCAGCCAGCGCCCGCCTCGCTGCTCTGCACAGCTCGATGGAGGTGCAGGTTTAGGAAATCGTGGTAAAGCTGCTGGGGTTGAGCTGTCCCTCAGCAGAGCGGTCGGTGCTCTACAACCCACACCCCTACCGGGGGCTGGATCTCTGCTCTCCTTTGCAATCCCAAATTTCCTTTGGAACTGAGAGAAGAGCTCTGTTTACATCCCCCCACCACTTTCTTCTCCCCAAACTTCTTTTCAAATTCATCAGTAATTGCCAGAGCCGAATAAACCTCTGCAGATTATTGGTTCAACTAATTCAACCCAAACAAGCCGCGTGATTAAATGAAGAGGGCTTTGTTTACATAAGAGCCAGAACGGTAAATGGGGGGTTTGGATGTTTATTTCGCAAACTTTGTATGGTATAGATACAGATTGCTGGAGGCTAATCCAGGAGAATGCAATTAACCGAGGAAAGGAATTCAATTTAAGAATTACTCTCGTGTCTGTTTCAAAACTACCTGGAAGAGCTTGTTGGGCACTTTAATTGAAAGCAACCTTCTCATGGGTATTTATCCTGATCTTGACAAATCGACTCAGTGGCACATGGGATATAGGTTGAGGTTGCCGAGTGCATCTGTGAGACAGCTGTGTCTTGTATTTTAACTTCTCAGATATATAGAAGTTGATTACACCCCTGCCTGCATATGCGGAGACAAAATTTGGTCTCACCCTGGTTTTACACACTTGCAGCCTTGCTGCAATTCTTCTGGATTTGTTCTACCATACATAAAATTCAGATCATATTTGTGATATGAACTCAGATGAAAATATCAGTGCTTGCTTTATTTTGAGGGGGAGGAGAGGGGAGAGGCTGATGCATATTGGGCTCGATCCAGACTGAAACCCAGTGATGATGTTCCTCTATAATTTATACAAAAGAAATACAAACCCCATGTCTGTAACCATCTTTTTACATAAGAAGAAGAGACATGTTTCCCTTTTCTTTTAATTTGTCAACTTCAGGAGAAATTTTGATACTTGCAAGAGCAGACAAAATGAACCAGGCTAGACAACAACACAGAAGGACTGTACAAACTTGTGTGCTTGCGAATGCCAGCAAATTATAACTGACCAAAGTAGTTGCCAGATCCTCCTCTCTGCCATAGAGCTGGGCACACCTTCTGACCTGCTGCATTTCAAGTGTAGATGTCCCAAGCATGATGGGATGAAAGAAATGACAGGAATAGGTGGGATTAATCACTCCCTGGAAGTGCCTGTCCCTCGCATAGGCTATAAAGGATGCTTAGGTGACAGTTTTAGAAAAAGTTTGTCATTGTGGAAGTCAAGTAAGATAAGTCCTATTTTTATGGGACTGCTGCTGAATGAAATGGGCCAAACTGGTACATTTTACATCCGTGCAGCCTGACTGTTAAGAGAAGATGTTTGTGCAGGAGATGATTCCTGCCTGAGTCTGCTCATTCATTTTCATTGAAGTTCTAGGTGTTTCATCTGGCTCCGAATTTAGAGAGAGTGAATGCTGTACATTTATATTAAAATTTTTACCTGTTTTTTTGTTTGTCTGTATATGCACATTCATGCAGGAGAGTATACATCCTTAAGAGTCACTGTCTCTGTTAAGAGTCTTAGCAATAATTCTGCTATTACTTCTCAGCACCTCAGAAAAGCTGTGTTAAAAAAGAATTGGTAAATCCATATTTAGAATAATTTGTTTCATGTGTTATTTCACTTATTCCATTCCCATGAAGGTTGGAAGCAAAATTCGAGCTGATGTCAGTGGGAACAAAGTCAAGTTTATTATGTGGAGTTCAGACCCAGATTTCACTTCCTGTGAATATGAAAAGAAGTTCAAAGTAGTAGATTATAAAGTCTTTACCTACCATATTACTTGCTATTTTCTCTGATGCTCTTGTCATTTAATAAAAAAATCTTTCATACTTTACCTAGAGTAATTGGAGACTGGAGATCTATAATGCTCCTGCTATTTCCACATTTCAGTTGTCACCTAGGAATTTATATCTATACTTAGGATAATGAGATTTAGTGGGGTCATTTACACTCAGTGAGCATTATATAAATCATCATTACCCATTTGTGTATCGTGTGGCTTTTACCTTTTCTATCATAGATAAATATTTTATACAGTCTGTTACTATTCATATTCTCTTTATAAAATTCAGCATATACTATTCATTTAGACAATGGCAACAACATGAGATAATGTCAGGTTTTGGCTATTGCAGTATTACTCATTGGAGTGCTGTTTGGGGTTGTTAAATCAAAAAGAACTGAAAGCATAGGTTGCCTTTCAGTGCTCTATTTATTGTTTTCAGATGTTAGAAGAGCTCTTGCTGTAATACAAGCAATGGTTATAAGCACTTGCTATCACTAGAGACAGTTAAAGCAACTGCATTGTCAGAATTTATTTTAAAAATCAAACCAATATAATAAGTTGCAGTATGTGTGGTAATTCCCTGAATGGCTTTGTTAAATATCCATTGCAATGCACTTGATTGTGTTCTTCCTTTTTAATTTATCTTTTTTCCTTCAAATTAAGTGATGAAAATATCTCTTTTCCTGCTCTTTTCCTACCTAAATGAATTCAGAAAGTCCCTTTTAAGCTCTTTACCATCTCTTTTATAACTCTGATCCTAGTAAAGCAAGTGGGTAAACAAATTGATCCTTACACCAATTCCATTTTAGGCATTTGTCCTTCTTGGCCTGGGTTCTAATTTCTAGCTGAGCTGTACTTTAGTACCATTTGCCCAGACATTGCGGCACATCATAGGAGCACTAATTTTGATTTGGGCCAACTAGGCTCACACAGGCAAACACGTTTGCTTGCAGGAGAGATGAGAAAGCACTACCTCTCCAGCCCGGTTCTGCAGTCTTCCCTTATTTGAGCAAACTTTATCATTGCCTTCGTGTTCCCAACACGAGACTAAAGGATTGAGTTAGGAAGACCAGCCTGCAACAGGGGCAGTGGGGGCGGCACCTGTGCTAAGTATTGCCCAGAGCATCTGACCACAACAGCTAGGTCTGACCTTGTGTCCTGGCCCCGTTCAACGCCCCTGCATTCCCCTCACCCCCCACCAGGATCTGCAAAACCCAGCTTGGGCTAAGGAAGGAGCATTGCCCTTAACTCTGTGTGTTTGGTCATTTGTTGGCGATCAGCGCTGGTTTGAGCCAGGTTCTTGCTCTTCCTTTGCCATCTTGTTTGCAGTTAGAAATAAAGAGAAAGAATCAGGCAAAAAGACGTGCACTGACAGACATTCAAGGGATCTGAAACTCCTGCTTGCATTGTATTTTGACAATAGTCCTATTAAATGTGAATCATTCTGTGTATTATTCTTATTACTCATTCACCTCATATAACAGGCTTGGTCCAGGCACTGCTGAAGTCTTTCCACTGACTTTACTGGGAGTGGGATCAGGTCCTCAACACCGCATTAATTGGGTGCTTTCATGGCCAGTTGTAAAGCTGTTCCACATAGCCTGGAACAAAAATACTGAAAACTCATCTCTTAATATTAGCTAGGTTCTTTTTACCTTTTTAAGTTTGGCTCTTTTGACCAATGGAGATAGATTAATATTATTAATAACAAAGAAATGTATCCTCATAATGATCTAATTGTTTAAGTATTATAAAGTACAAAAATACTCTAATGACATTCGGAAGGGAAATGGGTACTTTGGGTTTTTACCATGTCCTGCTTTGACCTCTGTAGACAAAAATCAATAAGGCTCTGGATAAATTCTCTCAAACTTTGAAAATCCTGTACTGGAATAAGTCTATTGAAATTATGTATTTGGAAATACTCAAAAATAGTTGTTGTTAAACTGAAATGGTGCAAGTCTCTACACAGTAAAGATATCACATCCAAGAATTAAACCATATAAATGAAAATTGATGTACACTTTAGCAATATCTCCCTGAAACATCTCTGCATGTAATATCCTTCCCTGAATTTGTGTCTTTCTTTTTACAAAATAGGGCCAACAAATTGTGCCCATTAAATGCTAAATTTACTAGCTGGTGTTTGCTGAATCTGGCCCTTATTAAATGTCCAGACAAGCTTGTTGTAGTTTATTTTGTAGGACGTCTGGTTAGAACATTAAATGCAACACGGAAAAATAAACTTAAAAGTAAAATGGTTCAACCCTTGCCCTACTGGGAATTTTTTTCCTTGATTGGATGGAAGCAGAAACAGGTCACTGTTTCCAAATGAATTAGCCCAAATTTAAAAATTGGATCAAATCATTTTTGCGTGGGTAAATCTTACCAAGAAATGCTAGAATTTCTTTTTTTCTGGTTCACGTGGAGTGATTAGATTGAAATATTACCTCTAACTTTATTCTTAGTGTCTTCAAAAGGGAAGATTTTGCTATAACCACCAACATCCGCCAGTAAAAAGATTTTTTAAATAGCCTTGCAGTATCACCCAATAGAAGTTCTGCTTCTATTCATTTTTACATGTTATGATCAATGTTTTTCCCTCAACTGGGGTTCTAGCTATAGTTCTTTTTAAACAATCAAGTGAAAATTTTAGCCTCTAAAAGACGATATTGCATATGAGAGTGTGCCAGCCCATGACAGGGCTGTGCATGTGCCACTGAAAAAAAAGCTGTTTCTTTAATTTTTTTTTTTCTCTTTTTCTCATGGTCTGATGTCCTCAGCAAATTTTTAATTTCTCATCAGAGTCAGCAATGTTAGCAAGGAGCTTCTTTATTTCCTAAGCAGTCTAGCAGAAATTTCCACATTAATTTTAATTACTCACAGATTTTTAACAATCTGAGATCACTGAAAGTCAGTATTTTCCCCTGTTACTACACAGCAACAGTGATAATATCATTATAATTCCCAAGCTTAGCATTTCTCTGTATTAGGCTGAAGGGGATTGGGTTGTCCTAGGTGCCCTGGCATATTATATAGGTAGTTTATTGACGACAGGTCTGTAATACAAGCCCTGTAGTCAAATTTTTTGAGAACTCCTCAGGAATATGGAGTTACTATAAACTTCATATATACTAGTACGCTCAGCAAGCCGTGATGTTTTCAATAATGAGGCTCTGGTACATTGTGTGCTAAGATTTGCTATATCCCAAAGCAAAAGCCAACAGAGCAGTCGCGGGGAGGGGTTGCCTGTTCTGTCACCCCCTCCCCTTCCCCATTTGGATTCTGATCCTCGGGACATGTTTGGTTTTGGTCGTTTTGAAGTGGCAGGTTTTGTTAACTTACTGCTCCATCCAGTCCTAATAAACATCAGCTGTCAGCCACCATCCTGCCAGGCTGTTCCCATCTTCCCCTTGCTAATCTTCATGATATTTTTAATGCTTTGCTTACAGTTGCAAACACTTTCACATGATGTTGAGCAAATTGGGTGAAATGTAGCTGTTTTATGGTTTTGATTAGACAAAAACAAAATTAAAGACTCCTTTCTATCAAGAAGTGGGCTTCTGAGTCACGCTCTACTGAAAACTAAATGTTTCCCACTTTGATGGAAATGAAAATGTGTGCGGTGGTAACAGTGCTGGGCTTTTCTGTACATGCGTCCCCCGTGCCCCACCAGGTCCAAAGTAGCATCCTCAGTTGGTCAGATGCGGCTCTCTTGGTAGAGCTCAAATCTGTTGCTGCCCCAGCTCAGGAGTTGCTGGAGAAGGCAGGGTGGGTATGCAAATGTATAGTAATGTAATTATTATGTATCAGTATTGTCATAGTGCCTGAAGAGCCCAATATATTGTTCGGAGAACCTGTGGGCGGATGCTGAAGTAATAGGAAATTACAGTGACTGTGGGTGGTAGAACAGAAACCCAGAGGTGCAAATCCCGTAAAATGGGAGGTGTTCATACTGGCAGGATGAACCAGGAACACAAGCCTTTATTGAAGTATCCCCCAAATGTTTCTGTAGAGCAGTGATTCTTCACATTTTTAAACTGGAAGGGCATCTCACCGTTACAAACAAACTCTGTGGATAATATTGCATCCCACTGTTGTTTAGCTGTTGGGCAGGGAAGACAGTGGTGGCAGTGGTGTGATAGATGAGATATGCAGCATTTATTGTAAACTAAATATTATTTTGTGAAATTATATTTTTTCTGCTGTTATTACAAACATGTTAATCAGACACTAACACAAATTGGGTGCTGACTCCCAGCTAGACCCTGCCTATAGACACTGACCTCCCAGCTGCACAGGAACATGTGTATGTGTTTCCAGAAATTTCAAGGACCACCTTCTGATGTCTTGTAGACCACCAGTTGAGTAACACTGCTCCAAGATGTACTGGGTCTCATTCTATGGGCATCTGGCATTGACTTTTTACACTTACATAAAATGCAATCTTCATTGCTCAGATGGTGGGATGTTGCATTTTACATGGGTCCAAATGACTACATGAGATGCAAAGGGAGTTAGATGTGTGCCAAAGCCTTTAGCGAGCTTGAATGACTTTTTATACTAAAACCCTTTGAGGTGAAATGTTGTGGCTTCTTATAGAGAGTATCCAATCCACTCAATACTTTAAAATGGGAAAGGGGAGGTGTGTTTTGGATTTGCAGGCATAATTTTAAGGATGTAGAATACGAATTGGGTTAGACTTTCACCTGGGTATCTCTTTTCATGTGACTGTTCTAGGTAAATTCTTATGGTCCTTCAGTGATTATAAGTGACCCAGGCTTTGGTTTGAAAGAAGAAAGAAAAAAGTGCTTTTCACCACCGAATTCCTGCCCCCTCACCCACCACGCAATGCTGGGTGACTGTTTTTTGCTAAAAAAGAAAGCAGCATGCCAGCTGGATATCTTCCTGCGGTAGCTAGGTTTTCCTTGGAGGTTTCCCATCTCTATACTAACTAGGCTTGACTATGCTTGGCTTATGAGCTTTTGCAAACATCCTTGCCAAGGTGGGATGACTGTAGGCAAAATGAGTGCAGCAGGGAGACAGAGGCAAGTAAGTAGGAGCGATCAAAGTGTAGAGATTTGCTGGCAGACGCACCTCCTTCCTACGCTCTACAGCCAGTGGGTCCAGTGCTTTCCCCTTCTCCTACGTATGAATCAACACATCCAAGCAAGCGGTGCCAAAGCAGGGGGTGGGTAGGAGACAGCCTTAGCACTGTACAACAGCTGCAGTTTTGCCAACATATTCAGTAGGAAATTCAGAACAAAACGCGCCTTTTGGACCACGAATCTCATTAAAGTTCACCAATGGCACTGGAAAAGAGAGAACTTAAAAGGTTTGCTGTTTTTTTTTTTTTAATGCTGTTACAATAGAAGACACTATGTAGATGTTATAAAAGGCTGGCTTTAAGGTTTGGTGAAGTTGTCTGCCGCCAGTCCTAGTGAGACGCTAGAGGTGGTAAAAAAGTGAATTTGCCAGCAAGAAACATTTATTACTGCATGGCAGAAAGTGCTTCCTGTTGAAATGACAGATTGGCAGAGGCACTGAACCTAATTCCCTTTAGTTTCTTCACCAGGGTTTTACAGGAGGGTAGCGGTGGGAGCCGATAGACGGTATGGTAGCGTTGCTGCTCTCTTAGAGTTTCTTTGTTCTTGTTCTCCGCTCCTAAATTCAGCTGCACGTACATATATTTTTAAGGCTTTTCTTTTGTGGCAAGGACCTTAAAAAACAAAGCTAACCCAAAATGTATAAGGAAGCCTGTAGCTGGCACTGCATGCAACGTTATAGTGCCAGCTCTCAATTTGCTGGGCGGTTAGTGTTTGATTTATAGTTTCACATATGTGTTTGAGTGGGTGGGTCACAGCTTTTCGGTGCCTTATTTTCCTTATTTTGTAACTTTGGTTAATCATTTCGTTCGCTGCAGTCACGGTGTCCAACAGCAGAGTCCTACCCTTGATGGGCGGCATGTTCGTAACTCTTCAAGCGCTGAGCTCCTCCGCAGTAGTAGATCCCCGCCTTCTCCCCCCTGTTCCTGTAATGTCTTTTCCTCGCTAGGCTGGAGGAGGAGGAGATCCTGTGCCAACTCTTTGAGCTCTCGCTCAGCTGCTGCCTTCGCAACAACTATAAACGTTACCAAGCGCCCCTGTTGTTTTCATACTCCATCCGTATACTCTATACTCGCTTGGAAGTGAACCTTATGGAAATTTCGGGCTTGTGAAGAACCTCGCAGATATTTCCACTTGAACTGCCATGGTAGCAATAACACACTGTGCTTGCAGCCTGCTGTCCACCTAGTGACCTTGAACTGCTTTGCAGGGGCTGCACAGTGAGGTGCTGAGATGGCGGGAGCCCTGCCCAGGGACCTGCGAGGGGCTGAACGGGGACGCACAGTAGAGTTTTACAGGCGAGCCGGTCAGAGGGGGTACAGTGAATAAGGCACACACACGTAGGTGTGTGCACGAATGTACAGTCTTGAGCCCAGTCAATAAAAGCATGAAGGGAAAGATGGAGAAAGAGACTCGGTTCAACTACTGTCAGACACATATGCAGCAATTCAGCTCTGTAATCTCTATGCGCAATCACTGACAACACAAATCACCCATTCTCCTTCGCTGTCCTAAATGCCACAATTGTCATATGCAATCTAATATCGTATCTCACTGTCCTTCCAGCGCTAATGCAAAACCACAACAGAGCAATGTGCAAAGTGACCTTGCAAAATGCATATAAACTCTGCGTCACACCATTAGTATGAAAAGTTGAATTTCTGGCATGCTTGCTGGTACTGTGGGCTGAGCTTGGGCTTGCATGGGACATCTGTAATAAAGAGCCATAACCTAGCCGAAAAAGTTGGTTTTGGTGGGAATGGTACACACAGAGGCATACATAATTCTGTTCAGTTTGCCGCACCTCTTGCATACGGTCTATACAATTCAGTGTAATGTACACAGACATAGCTTTTGTGAAATAAGCACAATCATGCTTGAATTCTGTGGACTACATAAAGCCTATTACCCAGATTGCTCATGTTATCTAGTTCATTCCTGTTTTTTGGTCCAGGATACTGCTTCAGCACAGTATTTTGAGGAAGAAATTGAAATAGGGGAAGATAAAAGGTGTTCTGTGGTTTCTTTTTAATTGGAGACTGGAGGCAAAGTGCCTCCAGATAATTTCTCAAAGAAAAGTCATTGTCTTCTCCCACTCTTGTCATTAATCTCTAAAATTATTGCACAATTTCTGTTTAATGTGTTAAGATTTCTTAATATGTTAAGACAATGTGGAAAGACAAATTTGAACAGGAGGGAGCATGTTTCTTTGAATGCATAATTTTAAAATCTTTGTCTGAAGTCTTCATTCGTCTTGCCAGGCCTTTTGCAGTGAAAAACTTAATCAAACTCAGTACGATTAAAAATACGTATTTTTATAAGGGCAATTCATCAAAAGAACTGAAAATTGCTACAAATACTGAGAGTGATGGTCATTCAGATTTTGTTGAAACGTAAATTCCTTATCCTGTAGCTGTGTTAACCACCGCTGAAATCGGGGATTCCCAACATATGGCTCACATGATATTTGCAGTTCCACAATTTTTAATGTGTTACAAAGGACTTAAGACATTCACAGCAGCGAATGTATGTAGCGCAACATGTGCTTAAATGTAATACCACACCAAAATGTATTGCAGTGCATGTATCTTTTGCTGCATTGCATGATAGCCATCATATTGTTTCCACAGACAAAAATCTGGGTTCCCTTGGTCTAAACGATTCCTGATTCTATAATTTTGTGTGATGTTGCTTTAGTGTAGCCCTTTTTCACCAAGCAGAGTCAACAGGCCGAAGTTTGAAGTACAATGTGAATCCATGGGGTCCTTGTACAAGCTTTTTTGCATTATTTGATTAATGAAGCTTAAAAGGAAGAACAGAAATTAGACTGAAATATAAAAAGCCTGCAAAGCCATCATTTTAATTTGGAAAATTACTCAAGCCACTCTTTGGTCCCAGGTATTTCTTTTGTATTTACCTCCACTCCAGATTATTTCCATTGGCAGATTGACGTGTGTAACAGAGTTTCCTTCTTTACTAGTGAAGGCTTTGGTCAGCTCTTTCTGTGCTTTGTGCGTTATAGTCACCAGGCAGAGCTGCTGATACCGAATTCTGGCCATATTTTGACCCTCATGTTAGCGTGGAATAACTCACTCGGATAGTCTCAGTGAGGAACTCTCAAATTTCCAGTAAGAGAGTCACCAGCAAGCTGTTATTTTCCATTCCAGTTCTGGTGTCGCAGCCCAAGGAATCTTCTGGTTTTTGTCAGCACATCACTTTGAAGTTTTGTAAGCCTGTGCAGGTATCCGTGTTGACAATCTGGTGTTAAGCATCGCATCAGAAACTCTGGCTGTTTGGACGCGACGATGGCATTATTTGCAAATGTGGTTACTGTTGATTTTTTTTTTCCCAGATCACTTTCTCATTCCCCAGATTGTTCTATGTCCAGCTCAGAAGGACATATTTATAAGACTTGTTATTCTGACTCACTTAGTCGAACAGTATTACACAACTATTTTTCTGTCAGTCATGGGATAATATTGCCAAAACCTCTCTGTATCTTTTCCTTTGCATTTGCTGGTTTTGGTGGATATTCTACTAATCAGCAAGGTGGGAAGTATTGAACGGGCATCAAAACACAGCCCCTGCTGCGGCAGCAGGTTACTCATGCAACACTCTATAATTTAGATTCTCGGTAATCAACTCGGGGCATTGCGACAGTTTGAGTTGTTTTTGTTAATAGAGATGAAATTATGGGTGTAACTAGCTGGCAGTCTTCAAACAGACTTTTGCAAGCTGTTTACTCAGCTGTCCCAGGGCAACAACTGCATACGTGAAGCGAATTCTTCCAATATCTCTGCTGTGGTTAATTTATCGTTTTCTGCCACAGTGTGAGAGAAACAAATTTTGAAGAAGGTAGGATTCATGTCAGAGCCTACACTGCAGATAAGCTGTGACATCCGCTGCATAGTTTGACATCATGGGCAAAGATTTTGTTACTTCAAAGTACACTCTTACTTGTTTTCCAGTAATTTAAACCTCCAGAATCAAAAGGAGAAAAAGACCAAAAAAAAAAAAAAATCACGGTATGTCTACTATATGGACAAAGGTGAGTTTCATTTTTAAATCAACATGACTAATAATATCCTCTGGAAGCAGCTTCTGCGATTTGTCTAAATCTAGTTTAAACTAGTATATGCCTAGTTTAAGGGGATATAATTTTGTCCATCTAAGCATGTACCAGTTTATGAAACAGTTTTAAAAAAAATCATGATTATTCCTTTTGTGGGCAAATCCTATCAGATGTACATTGCTCTTGATAACATTACTTCTTACTCAAAATTATAGTGATTTTAAGATCAAAAAGACACATTCATCTGTGTCTCAATGGTTTTCAGTCAGAAAAAGATAATGGAGAAAATACCCTTTTGGAAGTATAGACTTTGAAGACTAGTGAAATGATACTGGACCCTCCTTTAAAAAAAAATAAAGATGTTAAACAAATGAGTGAGGTCGTCTCTGAATCTTACTAAAATATTGCAGAAGGCTACTGTAACGGGAAAAAGATGTTGATAAAATTGACGGGAAAGAATTCGGGAAAATTTTAAACAACTTGCAGGCAGTTTTAGCTGCCGAATCCTGTTACATTTTCCTCTCCACCTGAAACGTCATGTGAAATAAAATAGTAATGCAGTTCTTCAATAACTGCAACAGAAAAGGGCTTGAGATAGGAAATAACATTACGGTCTGATTCAGAGCTGTGCAGGGCAAAACTGGCTGTAATACTTAAATACAGAGCGAGCGTGGAGCCCTGCTTGCTGTCCTGTGAAGCCCTTTGCTAAAATTGCATATGGGACTTGATGGATGTTGTGGTCTGAGCCATTTCGGGGGCAGGGAGGGAGGAGGGGAGAGGGAGAAGGGGGAAGGTGAGGCAGTTACAAGGAGTGAGCCCAATCGATCACTCCTATCAGCTGCATGGAAAATTAACTACTTTACAATTCACTGGTGTATATAATATGTCATATTCCTCAGCTCTAGAGCAAGAAGGTGTATCACTGCCGCGGTTAGGGCCGAGACTAGCTTACTGTCTTTGGCTCGTGATCAAGTTCATTTGAGCATGTGGAGCTGTTGCTGGATTTTTAAAAAAGTAACTCAGAGAAGTTTTAGTGGGCTGCTTTCAACATTGTTTTTTAAAAGTTGGTAATGTCTAGACTCATTTCTTACATTGCAAAACACACTGAGTGTCCCTTTTGCTGCAAAAAGTTCCTTGTGATTCATAGGTCCTGGACACCCCCTTGAAGAACTGGAGCACTCGAGCTATAGATTTTCACTGTCATAAAGGTGATAAAATGTATTAACCTAAACAAAAATGTCTCTGGCTGGCTTCTGAGAACTCAAACACAACCAGATGCAGTGCTAACCGGCAGCGCTGGCATGGGCTCGGATGGACGGGGCCAGATTCTCAGCTGACATATATCAACGTAGCTCCCCTGCAGCCGCGGGCCGGCTACCATCCCGCCGGGAGGGGAGGGGAGGGGAGGGGGGCTGCCTGCCTGCCTGCCCGCCTGCCTGCCCGCCTGCCTGCCACACTTCGTCCGCCAGCGCTGGCTCTAGAGAAAAAAACAAATAAGGGGCAAAAGATAGGGGCTCCTTGCTTAGCTTTACTTTTCTTTGTGAACAATTTATGAACTGCTTTTTAACCGCTGAACAGTTGTTTATAAACCAGGGAGAGATGAGAGACAAACAAAACGAGAAAGGGAAAAAAAATCAAATAGCCAACCACTCAAATTCAGAGTAACTCTGTGCTGCCAGGTGATGACAGAGTTGCTTCAGACTTTCTCTTTGAAGGTGCGTAGCTTGCTGTACTGGCCAGCGAAGGAGTGAATTTATTAACTGCTGAGAGAGCAGGGGTACCTCATTCAGAAGAGATAAGCTGGCCATCAGAGGGGAAAGTTGTGAGAGACGTCTCTTCTGTCCCAAAAAAGAAGCTCCTTATCAAGTCCATCTTAGAGCTTTGGGGAAGCACAACTGCTGAGATAAGAAGGAAAGGATAGCAGGGAAGAGAAATTCTTTCTTGCAAAGTACATCCCTACATGCGCCCCCATGGCCCTATCTACATCCCTATGTACATGATCTACTTACCCGAGTAATTTTTTTTAGGTCTGTGGTGCGTTATGTGAGAAGAATTATACATTCACCGATTTGTTAGATGAGTTGTATCATTAGATTTTTGTTTGCATGACATTAACTCCCCAAAGCAACCACATAGTTAAAGCTAAAATATAGATACAGTTTTTCTATTGTGTGTTCATAGACGTAAGTAGAGTTATTGCCTCTAATAAGGCACAAGAAGGTAGACCCTTATTGCATCCTGGGGACTCGCAATACCATCGGCAGGGAAGAGTTAAAGGGAGCGGGACTGTTCCTTGTTTGTAAACCAAGTCAGCTCTTGGACTGTGTTTCTGGCTCTGCCACTAAGGGTTTCTATGATATTGGGGCAATCTCAGAGTTTTAGTTCACTGATCTGTAAACTGCATCTCCCACCACATTTAGTGACATTGGGATCATCTTTAAAGCAGCGTAAGGTGCGGCAGTACGGACCCACGCAAAAAGGCCGGGCAACTTCCACAGTTGGGTCCGATGTTTACAAAATGCTTTGGGATTCCTGGAAAGCGTGAAGGCTTGTTGTTCGCTCACAGCAGATTGTGTCACCGATTCCCAGGCCAGTTGCCTCATAGGCCTGAATTAACCAACCAAGCGCTCGGAATATAAAATATTTTAAGTAGCGTGAAATTGTGCCGGCTATTGGGGAAAGCTGATAAACCTTCCAGCAGAGCTAGACTCTGCGGCTGCTGGCAGGTTCCCTTCTGCCTGCTGCTGTCTGAAGATTATCACCGCCACCTTCCTCACCTAAGTTAGGTCTTTGCTAGATGGCTCTTTTTTTTTCTTCGGTGTCTGCCCGATGTTCGAATGAGCAATATGACTACACGCGAGTTTATTGAAAGCCCAGGCTGCCGCTGAACTGAATAAAATTAGCGCAGGCCCAGAATTATATAGGACAGCTTTGCATTTGATAGTTTAATTTCACATTATGATGCCACACATACCAGATTTTCTGCAATGTGACAGTAAATGCTTGTTTCTCTTCTTTTTCTGCTGTTGGCAATGCAATACCTGTAAACTTACAGTTTCTTTGGGGCGGTTGCTTATATTTATGATGGCAAGGAGTAAAACATATTGAAACAGTCGTGGTTACAATATTTATAGATTCTGAATGCATATTAAATTAGAAGCAAAGGAGAAGCGGAATTACATTTGTTTTGTAACACTGTACGGTTAAGGCCAGAACCGTTCCTGCCAACGCATCTGCAAATGTTTTAGCTCGTAGCTGAGAATCAGAGCAACATTGCTAAACATGGGTGGATGGTATAGTACAGCCCAAGTGTCACCCATTGAATGAAGAACCCCACAGAGAATCTGGCTAGAGTAATTAATGAATCCATTTGGAAAAGTCAGTGCCCTTCAATTAGCCTGAATGTAGCGAAGCAGATGGGATCCCATCCTCCAGGGAGAAAATTGAGAAAGATCCTAAGAAATACTGCATTGGACTGATTTATCTGGGTAATTATAAGCCTCATTTGCACAAAACTGTTCAATATGGCTGCAGTGAGAAAATTAAGAATTTATAAAATGTTGATATGTGGCCTAAACTATCGGTGATAGTGGAATCATCTGTCAAGCAGGATCTTGGTTCAGAATATTGTACTAATCATCAGCCAGGAGAGGCTGAAAGGCAAACTTGGCCGTGGAGCTGGGGGGTGGAGGGGATGCATTTCTAGCAAGCCTTTTGTTAAAGGCTCCTGTGAGCTCATCTGCAGTGGAAACATTCGCTGCTATCCTAATTTGATATGGTGTCCTGCCTTGAAACATCCTGCGAGATTTCAGAAAGTGAAAGAATGCCTCTAAAGAAACTTTAAAAAAAAAAAAAAGAAAGAAAATAAAATGCAAATTTTCTTTAAGCATCCAGTGGTGGAGGAACAAAGTGAGAAGAGTGATGATAGCATTTGAGAGCGTGTGCGTCCTAGCCTTATCCCAAGGAGACCCCTCTGTCCTTGCCAGCAGTCTCATTTTTAAGTCAAAGCATCGCAGGACTTAAATGTATGAATGGGAAGCCGCACAGTGTCTTTTAAGGGCTAAACTGGAAGCCACTATATCTATATTCTAACTGTGTTTATGTGTGATAGAAGAGGAAGCTGAACGCTTTACAGAAGCAGCAAAAGAAAAATAAACGTTGTTTATGACAGCATTGACATCGCGTAGAAATTATGGTCTGCAGTTTCTAGAGCCGAGAGGGTTTTTTGAGTATAGGGAAATTGCTCTCCATCCTTATGGATTTTTCACATACTTTGTGTGGTTAGAAACACCTCGGCTTAGATAGCTCCAAGCAGCATTTTGCAAAGCGTTTTCTGAATTTGGAGCTTCGACAGAAGTCTTGGCCTTTTTAACGAATGGGAAAGAAACCTAGTAGTCCTAGATAGGCAGCCCCATAGAGCAAAGAAGCGGGCCGTGGGTGGAACAGGGGAGACTGAAGATGAGTTAGAGGAAAGTCGTGACAATACCTGGCACTGGCCAAACCCAAAGCAATATTAACCCTGCCTGCAGTTAGAGAGCAGGGAGGCCTTGCTCTAGCCTAACCGCTATTCCAACCCTCCAAAATGCTTTCGTAGTTCAGGACACTTCTGTGCCATTCCAAACCCTCTGTTTTCTTCCTCCCTCACAAATGTCCACTTTTCAAAGATGGCAAATGTTGGTGGGTACCTGGGCAGCACCCTTCTTGCCCTCTCCTACCCCTTCCGGCAGCTCGGCGCTGTATTGCTGTGTTGGTCTGAACACTGTCCCCAATGAACTCAAAATTCAAGGTGTATTCATCCATTTTAATGAATTAAAAAATCAGTTCTGGGCAGAATGTCAGATGTAACAAATAATACTTTCAGGGCACTGAAGTGGTGGCAGCAAAATCGTGTGGCTCTGGTTGTAAGCCTGCCTTGCGCATTCACTGATGCACATAATGTATGCTGTTATTTTTTTTCTTTTCTTACCTCAGGAGGCCTGAGATAATGCGGTGATAAGTGCACTGGCCAGAGCAGCTGGGGCGGGATGTTCCCACTCCTGGTTGTCCTCTTAGCCCGACAGCAGGCGGTCTGAGACTGGCACAGTTTGGCCTGTGACTGCACCTTCTCGCCCTCCACTGATAAATAAGCAGGCTAATTGAATTAATAAACAGATAGCTCTTTTCCCTGCCAGCTGGAGCACCATCAAAATGTGTGATAAATTATCTGTCAATGCTTTAACCGCAGGGAAAAAATGAAAAAATTAGCTGCCTCAACCTTTCCTCTCCAACTCTTCTCCCCCCTTTCCACTTCCCCCATCCACCCAAGCCCCCAATTTGGTTTGCCTCCACCCTCCTCGCCCCTTGTCTTTTCTCCTTTGGCAGATCTCCAAAGAGAAGTAGCCGTGAGAGAGAAATTTGGCCAGGCTGCTAATGGGTTATTACGGCTGTAGGCGGTGGTGGGATGCTGACATTCCCGTGGCTTGGTGGGAAAGAGGGACGGAGGCTGTGGGAGCGCAGGGCACGTGTTTGGGGCGAAACTGCCCGTGCTTCAGCTGCCAGCACACAGGGATTTCTTAATTGCCCTTAAATTGTGAAATCCTGCGGCTGAGAGAGAAGCTGCACACGAGGGGCAAGGAGGGGTGCAACCGAACAGGAGGAGACAAGGCAGCAGGAAGCCTTACGCTCACTTGCTGGCATGCCAGCCAAAAGGGGGAACTTCATCATAACCCTTAGTCCTGAATGCCACAGAGGTGGGTAGTGCCTCAGGCTTTTTAGTTTCAAAAGAGAGGAAAACGATGGGACAGAAGGACTCGGTGATTTCCATAATACAGTCAGGATGTCCCTGCCATCACCTCTCAAAGTGCTGTTCCCTTTTGGAAATAACACGTCTACGTAGAGTCCCTCAACAGCCCTAAGTAACAGGAGACGAGAAAGATTTTGCTGCTTCACACGCTAGGTAGGAGCAAATAGCTGAAGTTTCTATTGCATTACCTTGATTTCCAACATACTTGTGTAAGTGCTTGTGTGCCTTTGCTGGCCTGGTTTCCCTCACCGCATCTCGTCTGGAAGTTTCCCAGTGAGAATGTTGGAAAAGCTTCCCGGTCCCTCTCTTTCTAAAGCAGCAAGAAATGGGAGGTGCTGTGGAGTCACTGAGGAGACTGAGATGGGAATGAGATCACAGCATTATGATCTTGTGCAGAACATGACATTTTTTTCTGGTGCATATGTCAAATGAATCAGACAATGGTGGTGTCAGGAAGATGGATAATGCTGTCGGCAAGGCTGGGAGAGGAGACAGGAAGATGTGTTAAGCACCAAAACAAGACGGTATTTATGCCTTTCTCCCACACTCAGTAGAAGTACACAAGAAATACAAAAAAAAGGGAAGGTAGGGCAATAGCAGGAGCAGCCAGATCCCTGACGTACTTTTCAGAAGACTCGTCCGTGCTGTGAAGCACAGTGAGCACGGACAGATAACTGGTGTGCAGGAGTTGCCTGTTCCTGTGATCCTGGCAACTGCTTCTGGTAGGTGGGAAGGTGTCTGGGTCTAGCATGGCCCTGTCCCCGTGGGGGATGCTCACCCGACACATGACCCATTCTGCCTCTTTCAGGGTGCACGGTACTGTGGGGACCCTCTGCCTGCCTGTCCCCAGGCAGGGCACCTCTGCCAGGAATTTGCCCTTAAGTGGTTATTTCTGCCCTTTTTCCCTTGGGCAGGAGGTACAGGGAAGAGTCCACAATCAAGCGAGGCAGGATACTCTGTACCTGTCACTCGGTGCTGGAAAGGAAATCCTGCTCGTGTGACAGCCACCGCAACTGTGGGTCTAGCCAGGCCCCTGACCCGTGCAAATTTGTTCTGTATCCTGTGGCACGTGCTGTGGGAAAGCCAAATCCAGCTGTCCAGAAATGGCAGGATGAGTCAATGGCTTACCAAGCAGAGGGCATCCTTCCCTTCCCTGGGGACGGTTGTTTTTTGGTTTGCTCTGACATGTTGCTCTGAAAACCAGTATTGCCAACGAGTAAGCATAGCATGTGCAAGAGAGTGAGCAGCTGAAATACTGCATTTTAGTAAGTCATTGCTTGTCAGCTGAGGCATGGGACGTGTGTGGGGATGCATTTCTAGCCCCTTCAAACACAAAGTAAAGCCTATTAGTTTAAATCATTAATTCAAATAAAAAAGAATAGTTGGGGGTTTGATTCTTTTTGTCTCTTGTTTCACACTGTAGCGATCCTAAAGCGTATTAAAAAAACCTCATGGCACTGACAGAGTAGCTGGCTGGTATCTGGTAGAGGGTTGAGATGTTGCTGTTCCTGGAGCCTCAAATAGCTTTGAAATTCAATGCATCTGACCCAAGATACTGCTGTTTAAAAGCAGCTGATACACGTGGGGTGGTGAAAAACAAGGCAGCAACTTGAGCTGTGTATGAATGGAGGGGATGGTGTTGCAGGTGAGGAACAAAGGGGGCACGGTGGAGGGCAGCAGCCTGAGGGATGAAGTCAGGGAAGAATATGGGGAAAGGTGGGAGGGCGTAAGAAACCTTGCATGAGGGTGTAAAAGGACAGTATGTATCAGTACTGATATGTTGAATCCTGAATATCCATGATAGCCATGCAGATAACTCTCAGCATAGATTATATTTATTCTAGAACAGGGAAAACTGACACAAAGTGAAC
>NW_009193956.1:81566-92334 GCF_000690835.1 Fulmarus glacialis
ATTTAAAAAGTCAATAGTCCCTAGGTTTTCATAGGCAGATAATTGAAAGCTGTCTGCTGAATTAAAATGTTATTTTCATTTTTTTGGGTCAAATGCTGGAATTCAGCTTTAAAAAAATGTGAAATAACCCATAAGAACATTCTCATTTTATATGTCCCTGTACTGTACTTTAAATTCTAGTCATTTCTTCAGGAAAAAAAATCCATGAATGCTTTAAAAATGTTTCAGGAATCACTTAACTTTAGAAACGAAGGAGAAAAATAACTTCACCTGAAACTACGTGGTAATGAAACAACGTCTAATTACCTGCATTGAATTCTCCAGTCGGGCCAATAGGCTAATGAACATCAATACTCTTTCACAAAGAGCCCTGGGATCCCTAATGGCTGTAAGTGGTCAGGGCTTTGGTTTTACGTTTCAGAGTCTGGTTGGTATAATCTTGAAACAAAATCTACAGATCAGATCATATCATATCCTCTACGCAGTCAGTGTGTGTGTGTGTGCGTGTGTGTGTGTACGCCCTTGAGCACTGCACATCTGGGATGAAATCAAAGCACTTTTAAGTGCACATGTATCCCATTTCTGGCTTGCTAGTAGCCCTTTATATGTGCTGGGTTTAATCCAGGAAAAACGAGTATTCAAAAATCACACCAGTGAAGGAAAAAAAAAAAACACCCAAGTTTTATATACGTGGATGGCATTTTTCTTTGAATATGAATGACTTAATCATAATCAGCCTTAGTGAGAGGTGGGCGATGAAATTTCGGAAATCTTCTGACAGGGAAAGACTTTGGACCTGCTTTTCTTGTGTCCTTGGTGTGTATATTATGCTCGTGAGAGGGAAAAGGAAAGCAAGCAACTTGCATCCTCAGCAAGAAACTGAAGTCACTCTGTAAGGGGTCTGCAGGCTTCAGAGCAGTATTCTGCAAAGAGAGTTTTGCGGTGCTAATCCTGTTTGATCTTTGAGTGCAGATTAAAATACCCAAACCCACAGTGTTCTTTCCAGCATTAAAGACTGCTCTGATTTGAGGATTTGCTCCGTATCTGGCTTGTAGAGGAAATTCCCCAAACTTCCTCTGAAATCAATTCCCACTTTTCTCATTTAATACATTCATAAAAGTTCATTGTGGGCTCAGGCAAGATACACATATAGCAGTGCAAGCGCTGAACAGGCACTTCCCACTTGCACTGTACTAGAAGATGGGAACATGATTTTAGAAACCTGGTTACAGCGTTTGCTTGCGGGAGTGAGGAAGACCTGAGCTCCAGCCCCTTTGCCCGAGGCTTTGCTGAAGTGTTTTATGTCCAATGTGAAGAAAGAGTCCATGGTCTCTCGGCTCGGGAATGAGCTGTAATACAGGCGTTAGAGAATAGATCTGGAAGATGGGCAGTACAGACTCAGGTCCCCTCGAGCTCGAGTTTTCCCACTTTCCTGCAGGGTGCTATTAACACTGAGTGATTTTATTGCCACCTCTTTTTCTGTTTTTTCCACAGGTGACAACCTAGCATGCATGGGAATACCCCATAGATGAATCTGGCAGAGTAACTACGCAAAAGTCTCTCTATTTGGAGAATTAGGGTGCCATTTAGGTATGTGCCCTGCCTACTGATAGCAGGCACAGGCAATTAATCCCCAGTGTCAGGCATTTTGCTGTCAGAAACCTGCCTCTCCAGGGGTAGGTAGCAGCTAAGTAGCAGCTTTCCTTTTGGACTCTGGCACGCAGAGGGGAAATCAGGCAGAAGTTGGTTGTATTTTTTGGATCCTTCCATTGGTATTGTATGTTGAAATTACATGACACCATTTGCCAGTAATAAATCACTTTGCTGTCTGTTGTGTGATTACATAATTAAATATCCTTTGTCACAGATACACATGTAGGGATCGGCTTAGACTTGGTGGGAATTAGGGGTTTGATTTTTTGAACTTTACATTTCCTGACTCCTGTGCAAATCAAATCCAGTTGTTTAACACTGCATTGAGAAATGATTCATGCAAGAAATAGTGTATAGTGAGAAGCAAAGGGTACTTTCGGTGTATTTGCTGTCTTGATTATAATTTACTTGTTCATTAAAAATGCGCGTAGAATAGGAACGAAGAATTTAGTATTTTTCTATTTCTAATCCTTAAAAAGCTGGTGCATTGCACGAGGATAATGATGCTTATCTCCTTTGCAAGGTGCTTTGAGATGAGCGGAAGGAAATTGCTGGGTGGAGGTGGGATGTAAACTCACTCGCGTTTTCTGCTGTCCCTGGAGCCGTGACCATTCTCAATGAAATGCCGTGATGGCAGTTCTGGCAGAATACCCTTGGGCCACCCTGGCTGCGACTTGCATTGGGCTACTTAAAACGGGCAGTCATCCGGAGAGGTGTCACTGGTATTGATGTCACCGGCAAGCGTGGCTGCTCAGAGCAACTCCATGCCCTGAGTTCAGGGACACTGAAACAGCTCTTGCAGCTGACCCATCCTTGAACAGCATGGTGTCTATTAGTTTTATTGCCACTTTGATTGTTTGCAGTTGATTCTCGCTGCTTTCTGCTATGTTTAATTCAGTTTGCGTTTGGAAGGACAAGGGAGCAAATTTGTTGTTTTTATTAGAGGCTAAGCTGCACTGAAGGCTGGATGATGATCCATTGTTCGTATTGTTACAAAATCCGACTAAGTAGGGAAGAAAGCACAAAGGAAGGGAAAAGTATAATTCAGATTTGCCAAACAGCCTGAGAATAATTAGAAGATTAGCAGTTTGGCACTGTTTACTGGCGAGTTGTGAATTAAATGCATCCCCCTTTTCTCTTTACATTAGTGTAATGTGTCACTTCGGTTCTGGATTTCATGTCCTTCACATACCTCTCACTCCTCCTTCAGTCAATATGCCCAAGTAGGAGCAAGCATTTAATGTGGCATCAGAGACTTTCTAATCACCAGTCTCTGAAATGTGCTCATAAGTATCTGCAGTTCACTTATTGGGTGGAGATCAATCGCCTCCAGTTTGCTTTTATGAATGCGAGTGGAACATTTGCAAAGAGTGGTTTCTGTTATTTACACTGTGAAATGCTTGTAAGCAGCCAGCTATAAAAGACCTGAGTGACATTTATGCTTAAGTTCTCTCATCGCAGTCATAGTTGGAGGAAAAGGATAAAATTCAGTGTGATGCTCTGAAATAGGCTGGGTGAAGTTCTGTTCGCAGCTTTAGCTGCCACCAGCTTAACTCCGTGTATTCATCTTGGGTACGATGCTTAGAGGAGCACAAGTGAAAAAGAAAACTTGACCATTGCAGATGAGAGAACAGTATTAGTACCACTGAAGTCGATGGTATGCTTGCCATGAAGTTTGCCTAATCAAGATTTTTACCCTGAGGTTGCTACCTAATTGCAGATGTGTGGGGATGCTTGATGTCTGTATTTTTTTCTGATTTCCCACTCCTCTCTAGTCTCTTCTATCCCCTGTGGGGAACTTATTACACCCTGTATAACAGGGACTAGAATCACAGTCACTAGTGCAAGAAAATGTCTTTGAGATCATATTCCATCTGCCTACAGGGGTCTGATATAATCTCCTGATAAGAATACACCAGACATTAAGCTGATACTACAGCTGGTCTTGTCTCTTCTCTAATTTAGTGGGATTTGGGCATGCAGACCAGAAGGGGAAGAGAGGTTTTTTCCAAGTGCAGCAATGCATACTTATTCAGAACAATTGAATCCTATTCAAAACCAGCACTCCATGTCTGTCCCAACCTAAAATTCATCTGGATGATATAATAGCTTATTGTTCGATGCAAGCACAGACCACTCAGGTAATAACATCAGTAAAATTGGAGGAGATTTTTGTCATTTCTCCACTGAGGAATAAATGGGAGAAAGTTGTAGTTTATTGTCATACACAGATTATGGCATATAATATAATATTTATAGCCTGTTGTACTATAAATATAACATGCTATTAATACTATAAATATTTATATACATATGAAAACCCCCAAATTATTTGAGTTTTTAGTTGTGGGAAAAGCAACCTCCAAATTTATCTTTTTTCTTCTTTCTCCTAGCAAACTGAAAAAATGCTGTCTGTTTTTCAAACTGAAAAAAATGCTGAAAGGTGGGGCAAAAACCAAGGCAACCTTGTAATTACACGTCATGATAGAGAAAAATTAGAAAGCAGCAAGATCCTCAATTGCAGAAGTGTTAGGGAAAGCCGATACTATTTTCATTCATGATCTCAAATGCTTGTAGCCCATTTTTGGCAGACTTAGGGTTTGCCCAGAGATGTTCAGTGAATAAATTATGATCTCTGTTGATAAAAAGAAACATCAAGCAAAATTCACTGCACCATGAAGTCAGGCTTTAGATGGAGGAAGCACTGTGAAAACTGTCTGTTTCCAAAAAAACCAATATTCCAGGTACAATAATAACTTCTTTGAGATGTTAACTTCATACGACATTCAATGGGGTGGCTTCAGAGTAAATGTGTCAGTTAGGGGCATTACCATGAGCAATAGCACAGGGAAACCTGTGGAGCACTAATATCCAGTGTTTCTATTTCCTCCTAAGCATCAAAGATGAGAGTTTATGTGCTTCTGGCTTCCTGTAGGATCAAAAGGGAATTTTCTTTATTCACTCGATCAGAGGCAAAGCAGGCTGTTCTCTGTGAAAAATTTCTCATGTTGTCTGTGTCACTGACGGCCATTAATGGAAATGTCATGATCGAGTGGAAATCAGCTGTAACTGATGTTGGTCACTATGTTACTTTGACGAAATAATAAAAATAATCAGTAAGGGCCAAAAGCCAGGTAAGATGAGCACCTGCATTTCCTCTTCGCTTGAGGTTGATGGGGATTTTTTTAAAAAATGCACTATAAAAGGGAGAGAAGAGGGATTGTGCCCTAAAAAACACTGCCACTGAGGCTAGCAGAAATTTCATTTTTTGATGAGAGCAGATCTCTCTTTTGAAGAGAGTGATCCCCCTGTTTCAGCCCCCATTTGTGAACTGCCAGGTACCCGCAGGCTCTGGTGAAGTCAGTCACACAGTTCCTGAAAAACTGCACGGCCGCAGGATCGGGTCCTGGGCTATCATTTCATTCTAGAGGGGATTTGCTAATGTAGTCAGTCCAGTAAGCTCAATTTTGATACCATCGCATTTTATTTGACACTAAACTAAAACAGCTGTTTGCAATTAGCACACATAAAAAGAACAATAACAAAAATGCAGCCTGCCCTTCCAGCTCTACGCATACTCAATGCAAAGAGTTCACCAAGTTCTGGTGATTTTCCCTCCCTGTGCTCTAACTAAAACATCCAAAACAATTGATCTCGCTGAAGACCAAACGGGAAAAAAAAAAATGTTTATCGTTCCCCAAATGTTTCTGATGGGCAGCAGCGACTGGTTAATGGAAGATAGATGTTGCTCCGGGTGCGTGTGCAGGCAGGGCTCTCGCTGCTGCGGAGCTGATCTAAGCACGAAGTTAAAGGGAGGCGAGGGCTGGGCGATGGCTGTTGCTGTGCTGGGACAGGATGAGGTAGAGAGCTGGTTTCTTACCAGGACTGGGATCCAGGGCAGCTGGCCCACCCTCCCATTGGGAACAGTGAACGAGGAGCTTGTAAAATACACAGACCAAATGGAAATGACCCCTATTGACTGAAACCAGCTGCATGTCAGACCTCTCACTGTCTCTCTTGATTTGCTATCTCAAATAAATGGATGTGGTAGAAGGGGCTATGGAAAGAAAACAAAATAATTTATTCTCCTTGAAGTCGCGCCACACTAATAAGCCACAGTTTTTACAGCTGAAAAAAAATGTTTATTCGCAGATTAAGTTTTTCCCTCCTTTTTTTTTTTTTTTGACTTTGAAAGTCTGCAGTTTAGAATAAGACATGCTGTAGTTCAGTTTCAGAGGTCTTTGACAAATATAGTATTGGTAGATTTTGTTAGGTATTCATTGCACAAAACTGCTGGCTAATGAGAGCTTGGTTTTTTTGCATTTCGTTTCAGAAAACAAAGTTACGACAGCTTTTGTTGGTGCTTTAGCTTAGATCTGCGTGGTAACTCAGCCCCATGAAAAAGCCCCATGACGTGCAGAATGACTTGACTTATTCATGTGTAGTTTTCCATATTTTTCCTAATATGCTCCTGTCTAATACCAGTTATTCTGAGCATTGTGAAGAGCTGCTTGCAGTAACCAGGGTAGCACTTGAATTCGGAAATGTTAAGGACGACAGCTGCTCAAATCCTCCGTTTTATACCCAGGATGGGTTACTGCTATTGATGTTAGATTGAGCTCTGTCCTGACTTTAGAGGTAGGGAAGGAGGTGTTTAACCTCGTTGCCATAGTTGCCTCAATCTCTTTTTGAGAAGATCATCAGGTTGTGACACATGCCGTAGTACGGTCATGGTTTGATAGGCTTTCTTAAGGAAACTTCTTAAAAGTCATCGGTCTAGTTTTCCTTCACGCAAACTGAGGCACTGACATGTTTTGCAAATATATCTTTTCTTTTTTTTAAAGTCTTGTTCAGCCAATTGACCGTTAGTGAAATAAGCTACCAAATTTGGATTAATGGATCTATTAGAGTGTCTTGGTAGAATGACCTTCATGAAGTCTGCAAAAACATGTGGGATACAAAAATTTGAGGATCATACTTGGAATTGACCCTGTTACTTCTTTTTGCCTTCCACAACCTTCTTTTTTTTCCTCTAATATTTTTCTTTTTTTTTCTCCTTAAGAATTTGTTTCTTCCTCACTCCCAGGTGCACAAACACAATAGGGTAGCAGCTTTGAACATAGGAGGCTTTACCTGTGGCCTTGCAGTGGAGTTGCACAGACAGATGTTATTTCAATATAAAGTAGATTGAAATTCCCGACTGTAGGTTCCGAGTGTCCTGGCAGTCACTCTCTTTGCTTTAAAGACAGAACCAAAATGCAGCTCAGTCTGATCATTGCTCCTCCACTGGCAGATTTTAGCCCTGTTGGCTTGTAGGATCTTCTGACCGTCATCTGTGACCCACAGATACTGCTATGGGGAAAGGCACACCTCTGTTCCTCGTACCACTACTGTTTCTTACTGGCTGTACTATAGGTGGCATCTCTTACTGATGAGCTATCTGCTAGTCATTATATCCTCTGGCTGGATAATGAATTATGAGCTAGTTGATGGGTTATTCAGGTCATACTAGTCTGGCATTAAGTGATACCGTGGACCTCCTTCCTTCCATTTTTATCTTACAATTTTCTGCTGACTAATTACTTGCATTAGTGAGAGTAAACCAAGCTTACGCTGACTTCTTCAAAAATGTAAAGAGGTAAAGAGGTCTTGAGTGGCTGCCTGTAAGTAATGTTCTACGTTGAGCATGATGCAGAACCATGGATGCGAAGGAGGTTTCCGTGGGTTTGGAAGGAGCTCTTCTCCTAGGAGACATCTCTCAGGCTTTACCTTTGGCACACTCTTCTAGGACGCCAGTCCAAGGGTAGGGTGACACCAGTGAGGTGTCTGTATGCCAGTACAGCTCACAGCTTTGGAATGACCCTCTAATTGCACTGAAAGGGAACCTTTTTTTCTCTGTATTTCGTCTATAGCTTTTGTACACAAGGGCCCTATCCTGCAGTCCAAAATGTGGCAGCCCTTCCCATTGCCCTGTGGTGGTGTTCAGGTAAAAGTGAACGAATCCCATTGATACTAAGAAGAGGCTTGCCCTGGTCAGGACTCCAGGGCCCAATCCGGTGACTCCCAATGAGGAGTACAAAACAGAGAGAGGGATTAGCATGCGATAACAACACAGCAGATGTTTGAACTTTCTGGCAAAGAAAGAGGGTCAGGTTGAGGCCACTCTCATTATTTTCCTGTCTTTCTGATGAAGGACCAGGTTGGGTGCTAGTACAACCGTAGAATATATTTGAGCCTGAATTTGAAAAACACATCAATGCAATATATTTATCAATGAGTCTTTTAAATAATATCTGTAGTAAAAACGAGGGAAACTTTGTTTCACCTTTATTTTAATCAGACTTTCCTTTTTAAAAGTTGCAAGAATACAAGCTTGATGAAGCTAACGCTACTGCGCTGGCCAAAGACAAAAGGATGAGAGCCAGTTATTTTTCCTCAACAGCACAGTAGGAAATGTGTAACTATTAAATTTCAGTTCAGATGTTTGTATCTTTACATATTTACAGGGGAAAACTAGATTAGAGACCAAGAATATGTTCCTTCTCAAACTGAAATAAGATGCCTTTTATCGAGGGAACAGCAAGAAAAAAACTAAATAAATCTCAAAACACAGGACAAGGCACCATTTCTACAACAGCAGAAATCTTATTCTGATTGCTCAGATCATTATGTATGAATGTTGAATTTTCTGCCTTGTTCTGTTCCAGAGACTGAAGGCAGCGCTGACTCATCATCCTGCCGCCATGTCGAACGGGAATATGAACACCATGGGCCACATGATGGAAATGATGAGCTCGCGGCAGGACCAGACGCCACACCATCATATGCACTCACATCCTCATCAGCACCAGACGCTGCCAGCTCATCACTCATACCCGCATCAGCACCAGCATCCGGCGCACCATCCTCATCCTCAGCCTCATCACCAGCAGAATCATCCCCACCACCACTCCCACTCGCACCTTCACGCGCACCCGGCACATCACCAGACCTCGCCGCACCCCCCGCTGCACTCAGGCGGACAAGCACAGGTAGACCTTCATGCCATGCTGCAATGCTGAGTTTTGCTGTTATGTGGAGTTAAAGCCTGATCCTTGTATTGTTTCTTCTTGCACGCATGTCTTGTTAGATACAAGCCCCTCAGGCTACTCATAAATGTCCACTACCAGTGGTGGGGAAGCGCAAACTTTATTCAGAAAATGGAGTGAAGCAACAACTTGTTTTGTTGCTTAATTTGCTAGACGTTTGTAATATCTTACTTAATAAGGAGCTCCAAAGTTTTTCAGTGCTCTGAGCTCTGCAGATTGCCACGTATTTTTTTATGGACGAGGTATATTACGGAGATTAGCATATTTATATGTTGCTTAATGTGCTTGAACCTAAACTTCTCAGGCCAAGATTTAAAGAGCTGTATGTGTTTTACCTGCAGAAATACGTAGTACTTCACTTTAGTGAAGTAAAATGGCACTGGTTGGGGGGGGGTGGCGGGGTGTGTGTGTGTGGGGGGTTTTTTTTTTCAAGACTGGAGATAGTAGAGGTAGCTTTAAGGTAAGATACGTTGGCTTAGAGGAAAAGAAGAAAGGATCCAGACCCTGTGAAGGGGATAGCAGCCCCTAGCTGCAGAGTATGAGAGAAAACCAAGATCAGCTGGGAGTGCGGGCAATAGTTGGTGGATGTTGTGACAGGAGAAAAAGATGATGAAGCCAGTCCAGGGAGAGAAATTTAAACCAGGAAGGCAATTTTGATTTGGATTCAGATGACAAGAACTCAGTGAAGGTCTCCATTGAATGAGATGAAGGTCTCAATTTTTGGACCAGGTATATTGGCTTCAGCAATTTGGATAATTCAATATCTGAACTGAATGTTTCTTGAACTAATGAACTAGTGAGCATGGATTTTAGCAGAGCCATTTTTAAGAGGAATTCTATTAATGTCTTGAGATGATAGGCTTCTGCATAGGATTACACAAGAAAAATAAAGCTCTGGGGCCAGTGACTGTAACATGTCAGGTCAGGGGAGCAAATTTAAGGAGGACAAGCGGGCAGTGCATAGAATGAGGACAAAGAGGAGTGCCAGCCATAAGAAGTTCAATCTGTGAAGTATTGTGTTGCTTGCAAATACCTTTCAGACAAGCTCTTAGAAAACATTAAAGAAAATGAGAGGATTTGGCTGACATCCCAGTGTCCCACAACATTAACTATTTACTAACATCTAGCTTTATTATTGCAGAGGCTGTAAGCGCATGGGATTTCCCTAAAGCATTTGCTAATGTAAAATGAATTGTCAGCTTTAGAGAAACAGTCTAAATAAGAGAGCAGCAGACTCCCCTGTGAGAAGATGTCCAGAGCTTTCCTAAGTTTAGTTCAGTTTTTACTTTCGGAATTCAATTATTTTCCCATCTGTTAATGAGTTATTTTCCTTGGAGTTGTTTAAAAACTCCAATAAAAAGACATTATCTCAGAACAGAGAAACCAAAAGTAATCTGATGGCTGTCTTGGAGATCCATGAGAGAGTAAGGATGAAGTTGTGCTTAGCAGACTGAGGACCCCATGGATGAGATGGAGGAAGTCACTTAACCTCTCTGAGGCTTTTAAAACAAGGGTAATAGTACTGACACCTCACCGAGGGGTTGGGAGGATAAACATGTTAATGCAGGTGAGGGAGTCAGATACCACAGTATGGAGCACCGCTGCAAAACATCCATATTACCACTTTTAACAGGTGAGGAGGAAACACATACAAGAGAAAACAAACCTCCAAAGTTTAAGGATAAGACATCAGACACTGAGCCAGTGTGCTGCAGCCACCTACAGAATAGAATAGAATAGAATAGACTATAGAATGGACTATTTCAGTTGGAAGGGACCTACAATGATCATCTAGTTCAACTGCCTGACAATTCAGGGCTGACCCAAGTTAAAGCATGTTGTTAAGGGCATTATCCAAATGCCTCTTAAACACTGACAGGCTTGGAGCATCGACCACCACTCTAGGAAGCCTGTTCCAGTGTTTGACCACCCTCTCAGTAAAGAAATGCTTCCTAATGTCTAGTCTAAACCTCCCCTGGCACAGCTTTGAACCGTTTGATCCTATCACTGGATCCCAGGGAGAAGAG
>NW_009193957.1:0-842 GCF_000690835.1 Fulmarus glacialis
CTTGTCAGCTGAACACAGGGCCTGTGTGGAAAAAATACAGGCTGGGAGAGACCTGATCCTTAAACAGGCACCTGAGCACACCAATGGTCACACAACGGACGGAGGGGCTGGTAAAAGCAACTCCCCTCCTCCCGGTAAATCTACAATATGGGCGTGGGGTATGTTGTCTACAGACGTGGCACGTTTGCAAAGGAACTGTGAGACCCGGCTCAGGCTGAACTTTCTGTAAACTGGCAGTCCCTCAGGGGTCTGTCACACAGACACAGAGTACTGCGGCTGCTCACCTCCACTGGGTCACGATGAGGTTTGTAACAGGCACTAATCCTAACTAGGGAGCAGGACAGACTCACCAGTTTTAACTCAACTCCAATTTAGCAGCCTTTTTGCGGGCATCCTAGAGCCATTACATCTATATAAAAACTGTTGTTGAACCATTTTGTAGTTTCAGTTGCACCACATAAGTCTCATTTAACTCAATTAGTTGCAGTCAAGTTACTAGAGATTGACACAGATTAAAATACAGAGTAGTATACGGAGATAACATTGAAGTGAAGGAGGTGAAGGGAAGGCCTCCAAATGGAAAAAGTTCAGTGTGAGGGCCAGCTGCCATTTTTTAGGCAAGTTAGATTACAGGTGCTTAGTACGGTCTTCCTGTTTGCTCTGGTCACCTCCCATCTCTCACCTGAACAGTAAAGCCTTTGTACCACTTCCATTGTATGTATATCCATTTATATATGGGGATACAATTCAGACCAGAATCTTAATTTTATACAGCCAGTTAACAAAATCAGTATCTCTTTTGCAAGCTCAGAACACCTGGACACTCACAAGTCTGTGGGGCC
>NW_009193958.1:0-543 GCF_000690835.1 Fulmarus glacialis
CCATCCATCCATCCGCAAACATCCCCATCCATCCATCCTCAAACATCTCCATCCATCCATCCATCCCCAACATCTCCATCTATACATCCATCCACCCACCCCTTCCTCCGCCTCCCCACAGACCCCAGCCAGCAGCCCCCACCACGCTGCTCCCCCAGGGACCTCTCCAGCCCTCTGGTCCACCAAGGGTCACTGATGGGTGGGGACAAGGCATGGGGCAGGCTGTCACCACCGCTGCTTTGGAGGAAGCACCTCTGGTGACTCAGGGCCACCAGCCAACATCTCACCCCATCTTCCCACAGGCGTTTCTCAACTGTCTGCCTTGTCACCCCCAAACCCCACCGGTGCAGCCCCTCCCCACTCCTATGGGGTCTAAAGGGTACCCTACCAGTGCTATAGGGCCCTCTGGCCACTCCCAGTCCCCTCCAGTGCCTCCCAGTCCCCTCCCATCAGTCACGCCTCCCTCCTTCCCCCGCCCCGAGGGGAAAGGGGCGGGGCTATGTAAATAAAAGCCCGACGTCACCCTTTCCCTCTCCCCCCCCG
>NW_009193959.1:0-234 GCF_000690835.1 Fulmarus glacialis
AATGTGTCTGGCTCCAACATAGCAGCTGATTTGGAGAAGGTAAGGGGTCCCCCCTGTGCCTGGGCACTCTTGGGGCTGCTGGGGTTGTGCTGAGAGGGGGTGGCTTAGGAAGACCCCGCCGGGAGTTAGTTGCTGTTATATGGAGGGAAGGGCTGGCTGGGGGGGTGCCTCGGCCGGAGCCTGGCCGCTGTCCCCCCCATCTCCCGGCACTGGTGCCGGGGACTCGGGCGCCCG
>NW_009193959.1:268-1236 GCF_000690835.1 Fulmarus glacialis
GGACTGGGTGCTGCGGGAAGCCTGGCTGTCCTATGCCACTGGCATCTGGGGATGGAGGGAATGTGCTGCTCAGCCCTGGGCTGTGGGCAGGGACATGAGCTGTACGCTGTGCCCTCCCGGACACAGGTTAACAGCACACTGGATATGACCCCTGCCAAGGTGCAAGAGCAGTCCCAGGACGTGGTGACAAGTAAGCAGGGCTTTGTGCCCCACGTGCCAAATTCTCCCTCTCTCAGGGCTCCCTCCTCCCTTCTCACCCCATCCCTGCCTGGAGACCTCCCCTGCTGCCACCCTGCTGCCTGCAGCCCTGGCTGTCCCCAGGTGCCATCATACTGATGCCATCCTTGGCCATGACTGCCCCCTTCCCATCCTCTCCAGGTCCCCGCTGCCCCAGGCTTGCCTGCCCCAGACAAGCAGGACCTGGGCAGCAGCTCGCAGCGCCAACCTGTCCCTGTCCCCTGCAGAGACCCAGGACCAGCTGGGCCTCATCAGGCAGGAGATCAGGAACTTGAAGGAGCAGTTGCCGCTCCTGGACGTGGAGGAGAGCGTCGGGGCCTTCGTGGGCAACGCCACATCGGTGCTGGGGGAGTATAGGGAGCCGGTCATCGCCTTGGATGGGCTCAGGTAGGCGAGGGGCTGCTGCATCCCCCAGCTCCCTTGTCTGGAGAGACTCAGGCTCTTGATCCTCCAGCTACTGGAGGTGGTGGCTTGCTCGGTGGTGGGGCTGTGGGTGCAGGGTAGCCAGAGCTGTGTCTTGCAGCCACCCGTGCCCCTTCCCTGCTGGGGTGCCTGGGGGCTTTTTCCTCCCCACGAAGGCAGCTGGTGGGATGCTGGGCGCTGGTCGGGGTGCCGGGTCCTGCTGTCTGACTCCTGCCCCTCCTCTTGCCCCAGGTGGAGCGTATGTACCCTCCTGTGCTGCATGGTGCTGCTGGTGGTTCTCTGCAACATTGTCGGGCTGCTGCTGGGGC
>NW_009193959.1:1385-1875 GCF_000690835.1 Fulmarus glacialis
CTCAAGCTCCTAAATCATCAAATTACTGCAGCTTAATGGCCTGCCCCGTGGCAACTCACCATGCAGGTGGCAACCGCAAGGGTAAAACACGGTGCCCGCGGAAGGTGTTGGAACGGAGCCTGTTCACCCCTTGCCGGCGGGGGCGGCCTGGCAGCGTGTGCGTGGTCCCGTGGCTCTGCGGGCAGGTGGTGGCTTGCAAAGCTGGGGAAAGCCACGCTGGGGTCTGAGCCCCACGGTGCAGCCTGGCTGGGCTCCAGGGTCTGAAGGCAGGGCGGAGACGTGCTTGTGGGAATGGTGGTGCTTCCTGGCACTGCTGGGGGGGGAAAGGGGTGTGCAGGCTTTGGGCTTTCCGAGCTGGAGGCAATGCTAGCATCGATGCCAGGGCACAGGGCCCTGGGTGCTGACAACATCTCTGTTCTGGCAGAGGGGTCGGCTTCAGCTTCATCTTCTCCTGGCTGCTGATGCTGCTGGTGCTGATCACCTTTGTGCT
>NW_009193959.1:2025-2265 GCF_000690835.1 Fulmarus glacialis
TGTCCTGCCCTGCACCGTATCTAGTTTCTTCATCTCTTCCATTGCTCTCAGCTCCTGGACACCCCTGGCCTGATCCCTGGCTTCAACCTGTCGGAGCTGCTGGGCCAGGAGGGTGGTGCAACAAACTTCTCGGAGATATACAGGTGGGTCCCAGTTTCAGCGCCGCATCTTAGGGGAGGGGTATGGCTGCTCGGCACCCTCGGGTGCTCCCCGGGATGGGGGCAGCTTGCCCTACCCGCC
>NW_009193959.1:2726-5065 GCF_000690835.1 Fulmarus glacialis
CCCCCTCCTGCAGGCAGTGCCAGCGAGACGCTGCCCTGTGGCAATCGCTGCACCTGGACCAGAGCGTGTCCCTGGACGAGCTCTTGAACATCAGCCAGGTGAGCGCAGGGGTGCCGGGGTCCAGGGGGACAGAGCTGGGGGCAGAGGGCTGGCACTGGGGGGGACAGTGAGGGGCTGGCACTGTGCCCCATCATGGCTCCCCTCGCCCTGGCAGTACACAGGAGAGATCTCCATGGCCTTTGAGAAGATGAACATCACCCTGAGCCCCATCTCGCTGCTCAGCCAGAGCCAGAGAGACTTGCTGCTGAATGCCAGCCAGGCCGGGCAGGCCCCCGACTTCACCCCCACCCTGGAGCAGGTGGGTTGGGGGCAGCCTGCTGTTGGAATGGGGGGTCTGGATGCGCATTGAGGGGGTCCGTTGCCCCCTCCCCTTTGCTGCTGTGGGAGTCCCACTGCAGGCTCCAAAGGTGTCCCCTGCCATCCATGTCACCCCTTGGGGCAACTGGGCACCTCCTCCACCCGGGAGGCCCTGGCTCCACTCTGCCCCACGGGGATGGGGTATGGACCCCCGTCAGCCCTGTGTCCCCAGTCTCATGGCTCTGTCTCCGCCTTTTCCAGCTGGATCAGAACGTGACCCAGGGAAGCCTCCTGGATCTGGCTGCAGAGCTGGAGCAGCTGGCAGACAAAGCGGTGAGAGACCACAGCATGCTCAGGCCACAGCCACACTGTTCCCAAAGCCACCGGCTGCGGGGGCTCCTCTGCAGACCTGCCTGGGTGCTGAGGGGAGGCGAGGCCCCCCATCAGATGGCTGTGGTGGGGCAGGGACCCCGTGCCGGGGGGCACCGCTGACTGCAGCTCCTCCAGGGCGCGGATGTGAAAGAGGACCTGAAGGCTGACGCTCGCAAGCTGAGGGAGCTGGACAAGGAGATGCAAACGAGCTTCTCTGGGCCACTGGTGAGTGATGCCAGGGTGGGGAAGGTTCTAGGGGTGCTGGCTTGGGCTCCTCCAGAGCTCGGAGCCTGCTGGCAGGGTCTCGGCTGAGCCATGGGGTCTGCACCTCTGATTCCCCTCTCTTCATCCCCAGCAAAGCCTGAAGGAGAACATCCACTTGGTGCAGAGCGGGGCTGCCCAGCTTGAGGTAAGCTGCACAAGGGGGCCTCCCAAGTGCACCCCAGTCCGGGGCAGCCTGCACAGCGCCCTTGAGGTCCCACAGTGGAGATGGTGGGGGCTAACCTGCAGGCTGGGGGGCTGCTGTGGGAATCCCCAAGCACGCATTGTAGGGGCTCCTCATGAGGCAGAGGGAGGGGTCCCACGCCACGGATGCTGCCGGGCACAGGCTCCCTCCACCCGAGGTACTCGGGCATTACCATTGTGTGACTGCTGGGGACACCACAGCTCAGAGATGCTGTGCCCCAGGGATTGCTGCTGGGCAGGGTGGGGGAGGTGCGGGGACCCCACTTCCCCCATCACACTGCTGAGAGCATCTTTCACCCCAGGCACAGACAAAAGCTGCGCTGGACAAAGCCAGCAAAACCCAGGAGTTCCTGGAGAGGGAGACGGCAAACATCATCAAGAATGTGAGCTTGCCTTGCCCTGCTGCCGGGCACCCAGTGGGGATGCGACCGGACCCCCACACCAAGACCTCCCTCTGCGCAGGGGTGCCAAGCGATGTCTGGCTGCTCTTCCTGCCCTGTCATCTTCCCCAGGGGTCCCCTGCACCCCTGGGTGCCCCCTCCCCTTATGGCACCCCAGGCAAGGGACTGGAGCGGGGTGGGGCTTGTAGCCCCATTGCTGCTGCGTGGAGATGGTCTGACAGCTCTGATCCTGACATGGAGGGGACATGGGGCATGGAGTGGGCTGGGGGTGCAGCATCTCCATTCTCTGCTTGCCCCCCACAGGAGACGTGGGCCTTCCTGGAGGAGCTGTTGGACTTCTTTGAGACCTACATCTCCTGGGCCAAGAGCAGGGTGAGTTGAGCCTTCCTTGGTGGGGTGGAGGGAAGGGGAGGGGAGGCTGCAGGGTCCCCCCAGGGGACACTGACATGCCTTGTCCCCACCATGTCCCTAGCTGACGGAAGACGTGGCACGTTGCAAGCCCATAGCTCAGACCCTGGATAATGTGGAAGTCATCACCTGCAACTACATCCTGGACTCTCTGGTGAGTGGGGCAGCGGTGTGTGGAGTGAGATGTGTGTGGGGGGTGGCAATGAGGTCCCCTTGACCCCTTCCATACAGGATGAGGGGTGCCCATCTCTGTCCCGAGCAAGCAGGGCTCAGCATCTCCCTGGCGCATTGCTGTGGCTAAGAGCAAAGGCCAGGCTGCAAGAAGGGGTGGGTGGG
>NW_009193960.1:0-8667 GCF_000690835.1 Fulmarus glacialis
CTGCTCGCCACTGCTGCCGGAAATCCCCATCGGCACGAAGGTCCTGCCCATCCATGGCAGGCCTGGGCAGCTTGCAAGGGCAGTGTTGGTGTGGGAGCTGCGCAGGGGGAGGCAGGGCTGTGCCCATCCCAGCCCCTTGCAGACTGAGCTGCAAACTGCATTTTTTTTAATGTAAAAGCTTCAAAATACCTTGCTTGTAGTCCGGGGGGGTGGGATGGCTCTTTTGAAGGTGCAGAGCAGGGGTGTTTTCAGGAGCGGCTGGTTTCTCCCCTGGGCATGCAATTGTAGTCCGGGCACACTGCTCATCATCCCTGTGGGGCTGAGCTGGCCCCCAGCGCAACCCAGCTGAGCTGGCAGTGCCGGTGCTGCCGGGCTGTGCCTGTGCCAAGTGCTTCCTGCGGTTGACCACTGAGGGCTTTTGTGGGCAGGCTCTGCCTGCACCTGTATTCTGCCTGCTCACGGCAGAGTGTCAGTGGTTTGTGAGCTGTCTGGGCTATGCTAGCCCCTCCCGGAGCAGATTTGGGGATTGCATGCATGGGAGTCCTTGCTAGGTGAGCTCTGCCTGTGCTGTGTGGGTCATTCCCACCCAGGAGAGCTTGGCAAAGCCTCACACTGGACCCCACACCCCCCAATGCCACCCTTGCCTGAGGCCCAGCAGGATTCACTCCATCAAATGGGCAGGGGGAAAAACTGCCATCCTGGTGGTCACCCAGGGATGTCACGGAGCAAGGAGGTGTGGGTGGTGTTGAAAGGGCTGTGTTGGACCCTGACCCATGCCAAGCATTGCTCTGGGTCCTCCTTGGCTCTGTTCAAGGGCAAAACCCCAAATTACTGGTGGTTCTGCCAAGAATGGTGCTGAGCTGGGCTGCACGTGGTTCAGAGGGGTGAGCGGTCCAGGGCTTGTGGCTGCTGGACTCGGGAAATGCATCCTTCCCTCCCGTGAGCGCTTCAGGGCTTTACCCCGCTGCCAGCTGGGAAGCAGAGGTACAAACCAGATGCAGCCAGCAGGTTTTTTAGCCTGCCGGTGCCATCTGCTGTTGTTTCCCCCAGGCAGAGCTCCTGCAGGCAGAGCCGTGCTGAGCTTACCAGTGCAGCCTGTTCCTCTGGAGCAAGCTGGAGATAACAGCAGAAAAATGCCCTTTCCTCTCCGGCAATGGACCCTGGCTGCTCCTTGTAACAGGCTTTCTGGTTGGGAACAGCAATGCAATGTGGGGAGGCACCGGCTTATCCTGACTGCTGCAGGCTCATATACCCTGCCCTGCCTGGGCTGGCATCCAGAGCTCTGCCAGCTTGTCCCAGGAGTCCTTGAGCATGTGCTGAAGGCTGCTGCCAGGTCATGGTGACGCGGCTGGAGAAAGGTGCCCTGTGGGCAGCAGAGCCTGGGTGCTGCTCCGCTCTCGGGGCAGCACAAGGGCTGGGGGCTTTGGGGCGGGTGCAGCCCTGGGTGGGGTGTGGAGAGGCAGTGCTGCAGCTGGGCAGGGGCTTTTGCTCCCCATGGGGGGAAACAAGGAGCCTCCCCACAGTGGAGGTGGGTGTGGTCCCCTTGCAGCCTTGGGGCCATTGCTGGCCCATGGGCATCCCGAGTGAGGAGATGGGTTGGGATTGTGCTAACATGGGGAAAGACAATCCTGCACCCGAGCACTGTCAGACACCCTGAACAGCTCTTGCCACGCAGCACATGGACTTCGCTTCCTCTTGAGATTTCTTGCATGGACACCTGATATCTGCCCCAGCATGGGATTACAATCCAGCCCAGCCAATCAGCCTCCCAGAGCTGCCTCCTCCCCTTCTCCTACTCCCAGTGCTGCTGCCACCCATGCCCAGTGCTCTGCCTGTGTGTGCTGTGGGTCCCTGGGATCATGGTGTGGTTTCAGTTTAGCTTGAAGCTGTGCAAGGAGGTCCTGCAATGGTCCTGGGCTGGTGTGTGCTGGCAACTCATGCATGGGGCAGGCTTGAAGAAGTCTTCTGCCAAAAGCTTTGCTTTATTCCTACCTGCAGGGTTTTAAGCATCACCCATAGCTCTGGTCTGGGCTTCATGTGACCATGAGTTTTTCTTTGGATGTGGTAATTCAGGGGTGACTTCTCCCTGGTGTTCCCTCATCCCCTCTGCCAGACCCATCTGCTGATGAGCAAAGCAAATACGCTGTGCTCGTGGCACCCTCCTGGTAACCTCCAGGGCAAAATGGATTATTGCCTACTTATTTCTGACAAGGGGACCTTTGTGCTTCTCCCCGAGACGGCTTATTTGAGCCTGACCAAAAACTTCCTGAAAGCCCAAGTCTGCTGTGTCAGCTGGATTATCCTTCCCAGCAATCCAGTGGGCTGCATCGAGTCTTCATAACCTGCTCTGCAGCACCTGGAGGGCTTGGCTTGTGCATGCTTTGGGTGAGTGTGAGCTCCCAGGTCCTGAGCGTGCCTTGCAGGTGGCTCCTTTCTGGTTACAGCTTGCTAGAAGTGTTTGGGCAGTGCCTGGAGATGTGTCCTGCTTTGGGAGACTTGCTCTCGGTTTGCAGAAGGAGTGGCCAGGTATAAACTGGGTTAAGTGGCACTTGATTGGTGTAGGAATGGCTTTGTTGGCCAAGACTAATATTGCAAAGAAAGCAGATGATATCCAGGAAGAGCTATTTCTTCAGCTGGAAGGAGCTTCTTTTATTTTGCTTGATGCAGAACAATAAAGCAAGCACCATGGCACTGCTTTGAATGCCCCCCTCGGGGAGGAAGGGCTCAGTGCAGTCATGCAGCAGGAGGGTGTGTTTGTCTTCAGGAACACAAAACACTTCAAATTCAAGGGTGCTGTTTGCTAACTTAGTTGTGTGCATTCACCCTGGGTAGGTCAGAGGAGGCTTTGCTCCCTGCCGCTTGTCCCCAGCATCTCAGATGTTGGATGCAAGGTGTGCTCTGGGGTTCAGAGTTGTCCTGTTTTGCTGCAGTTGGGACCTGCCCGCAGGACCCATCTCTCCCAACATGTCCTCAGAGTCCCAGCAATGTGTCCAGCTGAAGCCTTCCCCTGCACCATGCTGCCTGCTCCAAGGGGACCTTCCACCCACTGTGGGCTTTGCTATCACATCCCATCCCTGGGTGTGTGATGTCTCCTCCTTCCTTTCCTCCACCGTCTGTATTCAGGAGCAGAAAGTTTCTTGACCTGTCCTCAGGGTAGCAAAATCACAGAGCAGAGCCTGCCAGACATGGTGCCTGCTGCTCCCCATGAGTTCCGGCTGCTCCTGCCCTGGTTCACGCCAGGCTTTGCTGTGCTTTGAGCAATGAGGCGCTGTTCCTGGCTCTGGGGAGCAGGAGGGGAAGGGCTTGTCTCTGCTTGTTTACCCTTCTAGCAGCCCCTAATTCCTGTCACAGGGTTTCCATGCAGGAGAATGTGTTCTGGGACCATGCCATGTGCCTCTCTGCTCTCTGTGCGAGTCTGGGTGGCGTTGCTGCTTGCACACTGCAATGTGCTTCCCCACTGTTGGGCACAGCCAATTTTGGGACAGTGACTCCAAGGCAGAGATCTCCTGGAGGAGAGGGCTCTGCTGTCACTCAGGGCTGCTCTCCAGGGGCTGGCAGTGTTCCTGAGTGAGACCTCGGGCCTGTGGGTGGATTTGGGTGTCAGCGAGAAGGCTTAGCTGCTCAAGCTCAAGGAGGATCTCATGACTTGGCCAGTGTCTCCCTGGGCTGTCAGAGCCCTATTATCTGTGTGGCAAAGAGCTTGGGCTTGAAATTACATCTAAGGTCAGCTGGAGTTGAAGCTGAGACCTTGTTTGTAAGTTGTTGGCTAATGCCAAGGCGCAGAGGAACGCAGGGCGGCTAGGCTGCAGCAGGGCATCCTACAGCTTGATGCACCCTGAGTCTGGAGGAGCTCCTGCTTCATGGTCTGGCCACTGGTGCCTGTAGAGTGGGGAGGTGTTGGGATGAGGTTTGGCGCTCCACCACGGTGAGGACTGCGGGCTGGTGTGGTCAGCAACAGAGCATGCAGCCCCACCAGGGCTGACCTTGTCTTTGCCATGGGGTGGGCTATTTGAGAGCAGCTCTGGACCCTGGGACAGAGCATTCTCCCTGTGCTGCCTCAGGGCCTCCAGGTGACACTTGCCTGGATGTTGAACACTTGCCATTCCCTTCCATGAGCGGGTTTGGGTCATCTGACCTGCCAGCGGAGCTCGTGCTGAGCAGCATTTGATCCATTGGCGATGGGATGGCGAGGGAAGAGCAGGGTCCAACGCCAGGCTGGCGGCAGGGGAGCCTCAGAGCTGCCCTGGCCACCAGCGTGGGGTTGTGGGGGGTTGCTGACCTGGCCCTTATCTTCCCTGTTTCTCTTCTTAGCTCCTGCACCTCTGCAGCCGAGAAGGAGATAGGAGGTGAGTGACCCAGCCTCTCCCACTGACAGGAGATAGCCTGAAGGTCCAGCTGATCCGGGCACTGTGGGCCTGGTGTGGGGGAAGGACTCAGCTCCCACAGCCTCAAAATATGAGCTGGTTGAAGAACATCTTGGTTCTTGGCCAACCCTGCTCCTCAGCAAAGGCTGAGCCCCTGCTTGGGCAACAAAGCAGGCAGGGCGCGTTGCAGCCCTCAGGGGCTCTTTTGAGGTCCAAGACAGAGCCCTTCTCCCCTGCGCCCATGGCAGAAGCTCCTGGGGAGGCTTGTAGAAGCTCAGCAGGGCTGCATGGCCCATCTCCATCCTCTTCCACCCCAGGAGCAGAGCAAAGGGAGAAGCAGTACCGAGCCCATCGGGGATTTGGGGATCGCCGCGGTGGGGTCATCAGTGCCCGCACATATTTCTACGCTGACGAGGCCAAGTGTGACCAGCACATGGAGACTTTCCTCCGTTGCATCGATGCCTCAAGTAAGTGCTCCATGTGTCCTGAGCAGCCCCACTGTGGTTGGGGACTGCAGGGACCCTGCCCACCACCGTATCTCAGGTACCTCCCTTCTGCCCAAGTACCCTGCCTGTCGGGCTACCTCTGTCTTTGTGGCTCCATCCAGGTGGCAGCTCAGAGAACGGCTTCTCAGCCATCAAGCTGACAGCGCTGGGCAGACCTCAGTTCCTGGTGAGTGCCAGGGCTGTGACCAGGGCAAGGTGGGTCAGAGCCAGGGCCACGGATGATGCATCTGGGGGGGCAGGTGCTTTGGAGCGCCAGGCTTGCTGCAGTGGCATCTCTACTGACGGCAGAGAGGAGTGGGCACCAACAGGCTGTCCCCTGTGTTCCCAAGACCACCCTGGAGACCCTGCCTCAACTTTTGGGGACACATGAAGAGCTCAGAAGTTTAAAGGTCCCAGCGTGAGGGTGTGGGGGAGGTCTGTACAGCTAGTCTTGGCCCCTGCTTCGCCAACGTCCCCTGCTATAGTGCTACGGTCTGCCTCACGCTGGGCACGATCCTGCAAAGACTCCACTGCAGGAGGCTCCGAGCCAGCTGGGATCCAGTCTGGGTGTCTCATCTCGAGCTCTGTCCCCGCAGCTGCAGTTCTCAGAGGTGCTGGTGAAGTGGCGGAGGTTCTTCCATCAAATGGCTGCGGAGCAGGGCCAGGCTGGGCGGGCAGCACTGGAGATGAAGCTGGAGGCAGAGAAGCTGCAGGTGAGGCTGGTGATGTCCGAGGGAGGAGGCTGTGCTGCCGGCTATGTGCTGCTGGAGGTGGGCAGTGGCTGTAGGGATCCTGGAGCAGCCCTGACCTGTGACACGTATGAGCCTGGAGCAGTAAGACCCCTGTAGCCCCTTGGCACTGATGCTCCTTTTGGTCGCAGGAGGCCCTGGCCAACCTCGGCATTGCGACCAAGGCAGAGAGCCAGCACTGGTTCACAGGCGAGAACCTGGGTGTGAGCGGGTAAGCTGCCTGTGACCTGGGGGGGGTGCTGCGGGATGGAGACGCTGGGGGACCTTGTCCGTGTTCCTGGGGCAGTGGGGCAGCACCAAGGACAGGTCTCCAGAGGCCAGCACTGGCTCAGCACAGCGACCAAGCAGAGAGAAAGTTTGAGTGGAGGTGACAAGATGGGTCAGGGTGCCACGTGCTGTGCACCTGACTTGCTGGTGGGGGTCGGGAGCTGGTAGAGACCCCCTTGCCCTTGCAAAACACCAGTACAGACCTGGCTCTCTGCTCCCAGCACTGTGGACCTGCTGGACTGGAACAGCCTGATTGACAGCCGTACTAAGCTCTCCAAGCTGCTGCTCGTCCCCAACATGCAGGTGGGTACCCATCTCTGTCACCCCTGGAGTGGCCCCGCAGGGAGGGCACTGCCTGTGTGGGTCATTGTGTCTCCGTCCCCTTTTCTGGTCCCCTGCTGGTGCTCCAAGGTTAGGGTGCCACAAGCTCTCATCCCTCTCTGTAGTTGCCTCTGCCTTTGCCACAACACGTGCCTCCCTGGTGCGGGTTTCTGTCTGCTGTGGGCAGGGCTGGCCGCCTGCAGGCAGGGTGCCACAAGCTGTTCTCGTTTCAGACTGGGCAGCTGGAGCCTCTGCTCTCGCGCTTCACTGAGGAGGAGGATCTGCAGATGAAGCGGATGCTGCAGCGGATGGACATCCTTGCCAAGGTCAGGGGGAGCTGGGCACAGGCGCCACCACAGAGAGGGAAGGTGTGTGGTAGGTGGCCCCATCAGACCAACCTGCATGTCATTCACTCCCCTAGAGAGCCACGGAGAAGGGTGTGAGGCTGATGGTAGACGCAGAGCAGAGCTACTTCCAGCCAGCTATCAGTCGCCTCACCCTGGAGATGCAGCGCCGCTTCAACAGGGATCGGGCGATCATCTTCAACACCTACCAGTGCTACCTGAAGGTGAGGTCCAGCAGGAGGCTGGGCAGGAAGGACCTGATGGAGCAGCTAGATGGAGACCTCAGCTCCTGAAGCCATGGCAGTGCGATAGCATGACTCCAGGACTGGCTGTCTGGAGGTGCAGGGTGGAGGTGGCACTGATGTGCCACTTCTTCCATCTGGTCCCAGGAGGCTTATGACAATGTGACAGTGGATGTGGAGCTGTCGCGCCGGGAGGGCTGGCACTTCGGCACCAAGCTGGTCCGCGGTGCCTACATGGAACAGGAGCGGGAGAGGGCGGCCCAGATTGGCTATGAGGATCCCATCAACCCTACCTACGAGAAGACCAACGAGATGTACCACAGGTAGGGTACAGCCGCAGCCACGCTCCTCCCTCCTGCCCCACTGGGCACAGGCTCAGGCAGCCTCACCACACAGCCCCATACTGTCCTACAGATGCCTGGACTACATCCTGGAGGAGATCAAGCACAGCCGGAAAGCCAACGTGATGGTGGCATCTCACAATGAGGACACGGTGAAGTTCACCCTGCGCAGGTGGGTGCTGGGGAGGCAGCATGGCATGGCAGGTACTGAGGGCTCAAGGGATATGGGGGCCCAGCAGAGCTGCAGTGAGAAGTTCTGTGGCTTGTCAGGTCTCCTCTGCACTCACCTGGTGGGATCCTAGCTCCCATCTGGTGCTCAGGGCTTTGGTTGGGGCTTGGAGCTGGGGCGCAGCACAGTAGCCCACAGCAGCTGCAGAGCTGGCCCCATGGCTCAGCCCAAAGGCTGTTTTAAAAACAAATCCCTCAAGTCCTTGCATCCCACCATCCATATGGGATGTGGTCAGTGCCGTGCTCTCGAAGATGATCCCCGCTCCTCTGGTATGACGCACTGCCGCTGCGTGCTCCACTGTCTCTACTCTCCCCTAACACCGAGGCTTGGCTTGCAGAATGATGGAGCTTGGGATCCATCCCTCAGAGAAGAAAGTGTACTTCGGGCAGCTGCTGGGCATGTGTGACCAGATCACCTTCCCCCTGGGTGAGTGCTGGGAGCAGGGGGGACTTGGCTGATGTGCTCCTGCCCCACCTTGACCCCTTGGGGTCTCCCTGAGCAGCTGCTGTGGGGTCTGAAGGATGGATGGAGCTGGGCTATGGGTCTGTCAGAGAGCAGGGCTGGCTGAGGACAGTGCCTTGTTGCCTCTTCCCCAGCTGTGTGGAGTGCTGTGACCCCTGCGTGGGGTTTGGGGAAGATGTAGATGTGGAGGTAGATGGAGAATCACATCTGTCTCCTGGAGGCCCCATGAGGCCAGATGGCTGAGCAGGGAGATTCCTGCTTTGGACTATGAGCTGAGGTCGGGGTACTCCTAGATGGGGCAGAGATGGGTCCTGGCAGCCAGCAAACCCCTCTGGCACCTCCTTGGTCTGGGAGTGTTGCTTTGCTCTGCTGGAGGTGCACACCAAGTCCTGGGCTCTCTGCTAGCAGGGTGGCAACAGGCTCTTGTGTGACCTTGTCCTCTCCTCTGCTGCTGGCCCAGGCCGCCGAGCAGAGCTCCTAGGGGCCTGGACAGAGGGACATGCAAGGGTCCAGGTAGCCCAGCTCAGGTCAAGGACTGATCCCCCTGCCTGCACTGGTGTCCGGAGCGGAGACCTGAGGCCAGGAGAGAGCGGGAGGCAGACTGGGCAGTTGTCCAGTGTGGATGCTGCTCTGTCCTGGAGTTCCCCTCGCAAGCAGGGTTTGGCTGCCTGTCTGCAACCTCCTCTGGTCATGCTGGAAAAATGTGTTAACTTGATGTTTCTGGTTGAATGCTTCTTGAATCGGCCCGGCCCTGGCTGCCGACATTCCCAGGGCTCCTGGTGACCTCAGCCCGCTCCCCCCAACACGTTCCCAAGCTCCCCATGCTGAGCCGGGGGAGGGACGCACCGCCGCTCCCCCTGCCT
>NW_009193961.1:0-209 GCF_000690835.1 Fulmarus glacialis
AGGCTGTCCTGGCTGCCACCCCCCCCGGCCGGGACAGGTTGGGGGGCTGCAGCCAACCCACCCCCCCGGTGTCTCAGCATGCCGGGATGGGGGTTTTGGGGATCACCTCACCCTCTTGGCAGCCTCAGGGTGGAGCTGGGGCTCACCCTAAGCAAGGAGCTGGGGACGTGGGCTGCCACCCTTGGGGGATCAAGCAGGGTGGCTGGGGG
>NW_009193962.1:0-897 GCF_000690835.1 Fulmarus glacialis
TGTGGTCGGCACGCACGTTGCCTTTGCAGAGGTGAATTTCGTGTCACAGCCCTTCCGGACAGCAGCTGTCTGCCTGCTTGGCCTCCCGCCCCAGGGACCGTCGTGGCAGATCTCACCCTCCCAGCAGCCCCGCTGCGGAGCCCAGGCGCCTGGCGTGCCGCGCTGTGCGTTTTGCCTGCCCTGGCTCTGGCCTGAGTGCCACAGAAGAGCAAGCCACTGCTCCCCGTGCACGGGAGGAGCCTGCTGCACTTGCGGCCACCTGCAGCAATCTACCTCTTTCACACAAAGTAACCTGGAGACTGACACAAACAGGAGCTGAGATGCTGCTGCTTCTCCCTGTGACATGGAGGGGTCAGATGTTGACTCAGTGCTAATTGTGTGTCTCGAGCACTGATGGCTGCTCGTCCGCTCTGCCCGGGTCCCGCTGCGCTGTGCTGGACCCTGAGCCCTGTGGGTCAGTCCTGCCTGTTGGTGGTCTGGAGACGTGTCACTGGGCCAGCTGTGCTGAAGGGTCCGTGGCGTACGAGGGGCGACCAGCCCGGCTGTCCTGGGGGCCTCCTGGAGCAGCCTCACAGTCCATCACCCCGCTCACAGCTCGCGGCGCCATCGCCGCTGCGCTGGCAGGGAAAGCAGCGATTTCGTACCTCCCCACGTCTGTCCCCCATCGCAGAACTGCTCGGGGCTGGCGAGAAGGGGCTGGGGCAGGCGGAGCCCCTGAGCAAACCCCTGGCCCCAGGGGGGTGGTGAGCCGCTCCCTGGGCTCCTGTCCCCGTTGGCTGGAGCAGCCCCGGGCTGCGCACACGCCAGGATGGCGGCTCTCCGGGCTGTGTACCTGCGCGGCTAGTGGCCGGCAGAAGTGGGTTCTCAGTGTCAGGAGGGAGAGGGCTTCTGGGGGGG
>NW_009193962.1:930-9081 GCF_000690835.1 Fulmarus glacialis
GCCAAGCTGAGCGGCGTCTGCCCCTCCACTGCAGGGCTGAGCTAAGCCAAAGCAGGCGTGCCTCGACTCGCCCCCGAACCCCGGCTGTGCTGCTGTGTCTGTGCACCCCAGGTCTGAGCGCTCCGCTGTGTTTCCAGCTCTAAACACCAGGGCAGGGTGGGGAATACTTCCCTGCTCGGAGCAGACTTGCAGGCATGCACAGAGGGTACAGGCTGCCCTTGCAGCTCCTAGGGACGGGCTGCCTCCTCGGGCTGTGCCCCGGAGAGCGCATGGAAGAGGGGTGGGATGGGCTGTACAGGTCGTGTAAACATGCTCCAGCACATTTTGTGTTTGCCCTTTACGGGAAGACCTCTGTGGCCCACCCGTGGGGACCCTGGGGCTGCCCATAAGGCCAGCTGGTTTGGAGGGAGGAACCAGGAGGTCCCACGTGTGCCTGCGGAAGGGTTCCCATGGTGAGACAGGGACCTGGAAGTCCTTGGGTGGGCCAGAGGAGCTCGCTTCTGTCCTGCTGGGGAAAAAGAGGGAGAGCAAGCAATACCTGGTCTTGCAGAGGGAGCGTGTTTCACGTTCTGCCCCCGCCCCATTGCAGTCCCATCCCCATCCCACTGAGGGCCCTGGAAGCCCCCAGCTCTGAGCCTTTAACTGCTGGGCAGTAAGAAGAGATCGGACATGGATGATCTCTGCTCCGCAGAGCCGGAGATGGCAGGCTCATTGCAGCCTGCAGGCACATTGGCGGGAGCTGCAGAAGGGCACGAACCCTCACGCCGAGCCTGGAGGGGGGCAGGATGCCGGCGGTGCGTGGTTTGGCCCGGGGGGGTGTCCTGGTGAGCAGGTGGGCAGCAGAGATAGGCTGGATGCACCACGTGTAGCCTCAGATGAGAAAGTTCAGGTCCCCTGCGACATCCAGGCTGGGAGATGAAGGTGCCTCACACCTGCTCTAAGCATAGCCCTGTTGAACAGTACCAGTAATTTATATTTATAAAAATGGAGTCTGAATTTATTAGATTTATCTCTCTTAATTGTCAAGGGTGAACTATTTCCCTGTGGATAAATAGCAGCAGAAACACCCTACTAGTGTGTGTCAAATGTAATAGAAACCAGAGATGGAAGAACTCTGATGCTGCATCCTCTCCCAGCCTTGCGAGGGGGACACAGGCTGCACGCTGGACCCCTGCATGGGGCAGCTCCTGCCGCTGCCTGTAGCCTTCTCCGTCCCGCTGTTGGATGTTTGTCTTGCCACACAGAGACGGACCAAGCCCCAGAGAGCCAGTCTGTCTGAACCAGGCTGAAGAGGGAGAGTAGAGGCTAGGCTGGACCGGGAGAAGGACTGCCAAGTCACAGGCAGTCCCCACTGCTGGAGGGTACTGCCCTTGTTAGACGCTGTGATTGCTTTCTTAATTTCAGATGCCACAAAACATGGAAATTGGAGGTTGGGACTTGATGGGAGACATTGGGTTGTTGCAAAGAGGACAGCGAGCTGCCCAGGACAGAAGTGGGCTGGGAGCGGAGCTGCCATACGTGCCCTGTGGGTGGGTGGACACTAGAGAGGCAGGAATGTATTTCGGAGAGGGTTAACAGTGCAGCGAGGGCTCCTGCGCCTCGTTGCCTTCCCCGGAGTCTGCATTTTTATGCTGATTGGAAGCCTGCGCTGTGTGTGCTGCTGAAATTGAATGTCAGGCTTTTGATTTTGTTGCTGGTCTCTAATGAAATTTGACATTTAATGGTGAGTGCAGCGGCAGCGTGTGTGTGTGTGATCGGAGCTTGATTAGCGCGCTCTAATTGACAGTAATTAGGCAGCTCCCTGATTGTTTCTAATTCTGCTATTAATTGTAAGGAACAGTATGATTGAGGATAAATTTGGTGCGTTGCTGCTGGGGATGCAGCTTCTTCAGCTCCGTATCGGAAGCCTATTGAGACCATCATGCTTAGGTTCCTAAGTGTGGCAACCCCAGTCACCTCGTCTGGCAGAGCGATGCCGTGGGGGATCGATGCTTCTGCAGCGGCAGTGCAGATCCCGGGACCTGGATCTGCACCTGGGGGGCCTGAGAGTATCTCCTGGGACTGTCCCTTCCCAAAACGCACGCATCGCCCTGTGAGGATGCTGCCGCTGAGCAGTACGCACAGGGACGTGTGCTGAGGGGTTGGCATGTCAGGCTGCCCCCAGCGATGCCGCTGTGCTTGTCCCGGCCATGCAGATGCCAGCGCTGTCTCTCTGTGATCATCCCAGATGAATCCCAGTGCAGAGCGTGTCCAGCCTGACCCTGCCTAAGGAGCCTCAACTGGAGCGGGTGTCGGAGCTGCCCCGTGCGATGGGGCTGAGCGCGGGTACTGTCCTGTCTCGTGGGGCTGTGCATTTTGAGCCAGGCAGAGCACCAGGACTGGCTCCAGGACACTTGGTTGTCTCTAGAAAGAGCAGACTGTCACTGTCTTGCTGTACATTACTTTCTTTATCTTTGTTCCCAGCTAACGGTACTGCCGATTCTCTCAGCTCCAGCCCGAACATTTCCAGTGCTGCCAGCCCGAAGCTGGAGCCGCCTCCATCACCACATGCAAACAGGAAGAAGCATCGCAGGAAAAAGAGCACAGGCACGACTCGGCCTGATGGCCCCAGCACGGCGGCAGAAGGTAGGAAAGGTCTGCTGCCTGGGGGGCAGCTCCGCCGGCTCAGAGCACCAGGCACCCGCGAGTCCTGCTGGGGCTCGTCGGGGACCTGGGGCTCAGAGCGCTCGTCGTCCGAGTCAGCTTGTGCTTAGGCAGAAGGGAGCAACCCGCTCCTCTTGCTCTGCCCTTGATTTCTCGCCTGCAGTGGAAGCAGGACTGCCGTCATGCCCGTGACTGCACGTACTATTAGTGGTAATAATAATTACTAACAGTATTAGCAGAGCTGAGAGCACACCACATAGTTAAGGCGTGCTTAACTATGCTTAAGGTGTGCAGACACTTTCTATCCCAAGGAAAACCTATTTCTGTTGGCTTGTAAATTTGCCAAACTTTCATCATTTAAAAGACCTATGCTGGCCATCTCCCTCAAACTTTTGGAAAAGCTTATCTACTTCAGGAAACTGGTTGAAGATGTATATATTGCTTTGCCTATGCTAAAAGTACTGATGGCTTTTCTGTTGAGAAACTTTGGTGTCTCTGCGGTTTCTGAAGAGGGACCCAAAGCTTGGCAGGGAGCCTGCAAGCCACAGGGAGGTGCATTTTGCTGTGAAAAGCCTTCCAGATTTGTCCAGGTGGAGATTAGTTGGCAACCACATTCTCCAAAGCCTGCATCTATGATTAGCGTCTGTTGAAAAAGTGATCCCTAGTCTTTAAGATTTGGCTTTATCCTAGGTTATCCTGTCCCACAGCACTCAATAAGCTTTTGTAGTAAATCAAAATAAAGATTTAATTCAGATGGCTAAAGGCAGAGGAAGAGGGGTTAAGTACAAGTGTTTGAAACTAATGGCTACTGTAAAACAAATCAGAAAATTTTAGCCTGTACGTTTCTTAACCTGTACCTGACGAAGCACGCTGCGGCTGTCCTGGCATCTTGCTCCAAATCACAGGTCAGCCTGTAGACCAGCAGCCCAGGTTTCCCATGGCAGAACAACTCTTCTTCAGTTCTCTCTCTTAGAAACATTGTGGTGATGATCTGCGTAGGAGCTCGGCAGTTGTGTTGTTCAGTCTTTTCTGTTGTAGTTATGTTCCTCTGAAAACCACTGAGTTTAGGAAAAACTTCCCCTTTGCGGTGGTTGATTCAGGCATCTTGAGCATCGTTTGAGTCTATAACATACACCAGATGTCTCATGGAAGCAAGAAGTATTATCTGTATTGACATTTTGTTAAACAACTGATGTGTTCTTGGCTATGGGTATATGTTGACTCTTCAGACACATTACTGCCCTTCCCCACTTCAACCCTTGGTTTGCTGTTCTGAGTCCAGTGCTTTAGCAAAAAGAGAGACATGTATTCTTTATATGTCTGAAAAGCAGGATACCGAAGAGTAGAATGACTTTGCACCTACACATGAGACTAAGAAAGTGCGTGCTAAAGTACTGTGTCCCATCCTGTAAATAATACTCCAAGAGAGCGTGGGAATAGTGGAGAGAGTTGTAAAGAAGGTCCCAAAACTGACTTGGGTCAGATGAACGTATTTATGATGTGGACATCAAGGTATTCAGCCAGAATGAAGACTGAGAAGCAAAGGACTGATGTTTTCAGTACTTACAGAGAAAGAAGTCTGGTCCTGCAAGGCTGTTCAGCATAGCTGACGGGGGCTGAGAAGGTGCAGAGGCTGGGATCTCAAGTTATACAAAATTCAATACAATTTCTTAGCAGAAAAGGTAATTAAATGTGGGAACTCTTTTATGAAGCAGTAATGTGGACTAACCACTGCTCAAAGTCTTAAAATTAAGCAAGTTATTTTTCCACAAGTTGTGTGTGATCCGGCCCCTGCCCTCTGCACGGGCAGAATCCCCTGCCCTCTGCATCCAGGTGGGCAGACCAGATGATTGTCACCCTCCTCCTTGGATGCCCAGTCCATGAACCTTTGAGCCACCCCGGTTTTTCTGTCATTTCCTAGGGAGTTTCTTTCAGACACATGCTCACTTGCTGTCTTTCCCTGTTTGGCAGCATCCTTGGAAGGTGGAGTGACCGAGGCTGCACATAGTGATGATGTGGTGCCACATGATGTGTACAAGGGCATCAGAATATTTTCTGATATTCCCTGCCCTGGTCCTTGACCATGGTGGTGTGCTGGGCAGAGGTCTTGTGCTATCTGCAGTGATATCCAGGCCCTGTCTTGGGTTGATACAGTTAATTTAGAGCCCTGTCAGGTGTTGGAGTAATGTAATTTTTTCCTACAATGTGCATTACTTCACGTTTATCAACATGGAACTTCATTTGCCAGTGAAGTGTCTGTTACCAAACTTCATTTGTCACTGCACACGGTTGCTCCTCCTGCTGCCAGAAGCCTCTGGCACCAGAAGCGGGAGCAAGAAAAATACCTCCCCGGTGATCCGCAGTACTGCCGCTGCCGGGACACGTGGCAGCGGGCTGCTTAGGCTGCTCCAGTGCAGCGGTGGGAAGGGAGCAGTGAGGAGTTAGGCAGGAAGGGCACGGCAGAGCAGAGGGGGCATCTGTGGTCTGCAATCACATGAGCAATCCGACCTCTGCGTCTCCAGCTTGAATCCAGTCTTTCCAAGTCCCTGTGTCCTTCCTCAGCCAGGAAACGGGTGCAGTATCCAGTGGCTCAGCGCTGTTGTCAGGCGGAGGTGACAAGAGCCTGCTGCTCCCAGGCACACACCCCGGGCTGGGTCAGAATGTCTTCCCTGTGGGGTATTGTACGGTGGGTTTTCCGGCTTTTTGGTTGGCTTTTCAAAAACTTACCTTGTATTTATTTTTTCTGTAATCTACTATATTAGAAAACTGATCCAATTACAAAATTGGGCTTCCAAAGGCTGGGCCAGTTCTGCCATCCTCATGGGTCACCCTCCATCAGCCCCTCCTGGGGAGACCAGGCTGTGCGTGCTGCGGGTCCGGAGGGGCTGCGGGCAGCACCCGTGCCAGCGGCGCCGTGCTCCGTGTCCGCCGGAGTCAGCCACTGCTGCTGTGTGGCGGCGGGCCGCACTTAGAGGTTCACAGCTTGGTCCTGCTGTAGCCAGTCTGATGTTTCAGTAGCAAACAGCTGTATACCCCGTTTTGGGGAGAGGGAGACGTCTCTATCTGGAAAGGGTCCTTGTACATCCCTGTGCTCGGTACAAATTGCGAAGCTGAATCACACGCTCCTTCTCAGGCAGACGATGCCCTGCTTGCCGTACGTCTGACTGGCACTGGGTCTCCCTGCCTTGGGCGACTCGTTCTGTTTCTCTCCTGCCCCCAGCACTAGGACTGCTCCCAGAGCTGATGCAGCTCAGGGCGCTCATCGCCAGGACCAGGCAGCCCAGGGCAGATGCAGAGGAGTGACTCTGGGACATGCTTGGGTTGTCTGCTTCCACTCAGGGCGAGCACTAGGCTGGAGTCACACCCAGGTCACTGTCCTGCCTGGCAGCCTGCATTAGAGGTGGAAACTGGCAGCAAGCAAATAAGAGATAACGAGCCTCTATGTGAGGTCCCATCCTGATGTCTTAATGGTCAGCGATTGGTTCCAGCTGTGAACCCGGGGCTGAGCATTGCCCCCCATCATGACTTATGTCACGGACTAGTGTCCATAAGTGTGTCTGATTCTTCTTGAATCTCTTTTAGCTGCTTTTGAACAGTTACAGCAGGTTTTTTTCACAGCAGGATAATCTGAGCTTTTTGCTTTCGCATAGTCAACATGGTGAAAGTGTAAAAATCACTGTGCAGAGAGCAGGGCTGCCGTGCTCTGTGGTGGAGCTGCCATCCCTTGTGGTGCTCATCCTGCTGTGGAGGCTGCTCCGCCTTGGGAGGAGCGTGCGGGACAGCCCGGTGACCGGCTGTGCTTTCCATGAGCTCAGGCCGGCGTGGCTGTGCTGGTGTGGGAGGCACCGCTGCCGGGACTCCCCAAAGCCTCCTGCCAGGAGACCTCAGCAGCCGTGTCAGGCTGGGCACGGCGTCAGGCTCAGCTCTCCGTTGCAGCGTCTCCCAGGCACGAGCAGCAGCAGGGGAGTGCGGAGGAGCAGTCGGCTTGGGCTGCGGCCAGGCTGCCTTCGGATGCGCCCAGCCCGACGCCTGCGTGTGCAAGGCACGAGCATCTCAGGTTAGCATCCTGGGAAAGTTGGTGAGGTCTGGGGATAAATTGCCATCAGTTTATCTCATTTAGGAGGTAATCAGAGCCAGGGACGTGCAGAGCAATTGAATCTTAGTTGTTCTGAAGTATCATAAATCAAACGAGCTGTTGCTTTTTTACATGGTCGCATGTTAAAGAGAGCGCAGTGTCAGGTTGCTAGGGAGCATCAGCAAACTATGGCAAGCGTGGTATTGGGCTGCCGGGGATGTCACCAAACCGGAGAGTGTGGCTCAGGCTGTCAGGGAGCACCCACAGGCTGGCAAACGTGGTGTCGGGCTGTCAGGGGACATCGCAGCAGCCCTGGGGAATTGCTCGTCACCACGGCGGGGTTGCAGCGTCAGCCTGCAGGGACCATGAGGAAAGTCTGCTCGAGATCAAAGCCCAGCAAAGTGCAGTGGCCAGGAGTGCCCCGTCCTGCCGACGACGAGTCCAGAGCCCCCACTGCAGCCGTGCCTCCTCTGTGCCCAGGGCCTCTGGCTCCTGTTTCGGGCAGCCGGGAGGACCCTGGGGAGCTACTAGGCATGTCTGACAGCAGGAGCACCTTTGCGACGCTCCCTGCGCCAGCATCCCCATGACTGCCAGAGCTCCGGGGATAATGAACTTCTCATGTGCTTAAAGAGTGATGCAGGGTGCATGGCGAGAAGCTGACAGCCCCTTAATGTGCTTCTCAGTGGCGGCCAAACGACGCGGTTTTGTCTTTGTTTTTTAGTTTTAAAACCCACGGGAAATTGATGGCCAGTAAAGAGTTGTGTTGGGGCGATGTGCGTGATTAATACCAACTGTCAGGGGCTGTCGGAAGCCGATCTCGGCGAGCTGGGAGTGCAGGGCTGAGCTGCGCTTACCAGATTGCTGGGGATTCCAGCTGCTATTGCTCAGCTCCCGCCTGTCCCATGCAGCTTGTGTCACCCGTGCGCGCCCTTCCGCCAAACCTCTTAATTCAGTGCTAATAAGTCACTCCTGCTCATCGCGGACCCCGCGAGCTCCCTGCTCCAGCCTGGTGGGAGGAAAAAGGCAGCCTGTGCCTGGGCATCGCCACGCCATGGCCAATCCCCTCTCTCCATCAGCTCCACACTCCCCTCGTTCTGTGGTTCCTGGGGGGACCTTGTACAGCTCCGTCTTGCCCCTCTGAGAGACCCTCATGTGCACACCCGTAGCCCCGCTGGTGCGTCTTGCGGTGAGCCTCCACGTGCACCATGAAGCCCGCGCTGTCCGTGCCCTGCAGCCTGAACCCCTGCCCCCAGTGCATGCACGCACCCCGCATGGCTCTTCTGCTGCCTCCCAGCCCCACTGCACTGTGTGCACGCACTGCACCCCATACGGCATCCGTCCCCCCCATATACACAGAAATGGCACTCCTGGTCCCTTGCGGTGACCCCCTCTGCACATCACAGCGTCCCTGGGGAGCACTTTCTCTTCCTGAG
>NW_009193963.1:0-8553 GCF_000690835.1 Fulmarus glacialis
CCCAGTTACGTTATTACAAAATTGCCCAGCAAAGCACAGTGGTGGCAGGAAATGACAAATGTAACTTCGCCACCAGCGCATTATGAATTGCTGTGCATCCCCTTTCCTGAAAAAGCATCCTGCCCTTTCCTTAACCTTGGATACAACTGATGCTTTGCGGTATTGCCCCCCCTTCCAACCCCCCCCAATTCTTCTAGTGTTACACTGGCAAATGGTGCAGCCTATCATTGACTTTATTCTTGTACAATGAGGTCTCTCTAAGGTATGTATCTTGATTTAGTCAGCAGCCATGTGTTCTGTACAATAGCTGCTCCACAAGCAGCGTAGCCTGCTTTAAGTGCAATTCAGGGAATGAAGCAGTTAGCTTCCGAGCTAATTTGGATGAGCTCTGTCTGTGTGTGAGCAGATATATATAGAGGAGAGAGAAGGAAAGAGGCAGACAAATTTTCACCACTGCTCTTACCCGGTAGTGGCTTACATAAGAACAGTTTACTACACACTTCTCATAAATGGCTTTAATGGATGCTGTTTGACGGGCGTCTGCAGTGCTCCAAGGTGCTTTGTTTTGGTGGTTGTCAGAAAAGGTGCTCGTGCATCTACATTACCGGTGTCCCACCGTGGCCCCTGTGCATGGCTGATGATTATCCCCCGCTTCTCAAAGCTGTGCAGCTCCTCCGTCTCCTCAGCAGTTCAGTGCCACTTCTTTTATCTTTTTTCTTAACTTTTCCTGAAGCCATCTTGTAACTTGAACTTCTCCTCTTTGGGGTAAGAACGCATTAAAATAAGGGAAAGCACTTAGTTCCCTGTGGATTGTTTGAATTTACTGCTTTTTCTGAAAATGCTTGAGCAGGGTTTTGCCACCCTTGCTTTTGTCGACAACTCCTGTTTTTGCAGAGCGGGGTGGAGAGGCTGGAGGGGCACCCGGGGAGCGCGGGTGCGACTGAAGCTTTTTGATGCCGCTGTTCAGAAGCGCCATTCACTGCTTTGAGTTGGCCTTTGAGATCTGGAGCAGCATCGTGCGGGTAGCAGAGAGGGAGTGTGCCCGGCGTGAGACCCCGCTCGTCAGGGCATGGCATCTGAAAACCGAGTTGTCTCTGCAGAGAGAAGCCAATGAGCAGAGTTTGGTTTCAACACCTCCCTTTTCTGTAACTGCCTCCTGCTAGACTTGAAGAGCTGCACTGCATGTCTGGCCAGAGGTTTGGTTAATCAAGTGGGTTTTTTGTTTATTTTTCTTTTTCTGGCTCTTCCCAAAGTAGTCCAAGGGGTAAAGAGTCGCGTCTTCCACCAGGCAAGTGGATGGAGCCAAAAAGCCTCAGCGAGGTGGTACAGCGAAGATGAGACGTGTCGGTGGGCTCCGTGGAATGGGGACTGGGGAGATGGAGACGTGAGAGCGGGGGCTGCTTCCCGTCCCCTTCATGCCCATCCACAGCAATGCGTGGCCGTGGGGTCTGGGCCGGGTCCCCGGCGGCGTGGGCTGCCTGGGGAGGGTGTAGGAAAGAGGGGAAACCTTCTGGTAGCGATTTCCTCCCCTCCTTATGTGAAGCTATGTGATTACTTAAGCTTTCCAGGTTATTGGGTTCTTCGTGTTGGAAAGGGAAGGAAGGAGAGCCCAGCTCAGGGTGGGGTGGTACTGGTGGTGTGGGTCCTGAGCTCAAGATCTGCCCGCTGCGGTTGCAGGAGAGGTGAGCTCTGTAACACCCAGAAAGGCTGTAGGCACAAAATGCCCGTGAAAATGGGTCAGTCCTCAGATGACCGCTTCCCTCCCCAAAGGCAAGGTCGGATGTGGCTTGTCCAGCATGGTGGGGTGTGGACTTGCAGGGATTTTGCTTTATCTTGGGTATTTTCTGGGGTGAAATTCCCAGTGAAAACTGGGAATCTGTAACTGAGTGGCAGGCTGTACTCAGGGAGTTGCTGCTTTCCAAGAGTACCCGTGTTGACCAGCTAGTGGCAACAGAAGATTAACTATGGAGAGAGGAGCCGGTTTTCTGCAGCTGAACTGTCAGCCTGGAGTAGCAGGAGGAGGCTGACGGCTGGGGATCCCCTCTGCTCCCCCCTTCCTCCCATGTAATGGCAGCAGGTTTTCCATGATGTCGGTGTGCCAGAAGCCTTTATTGCTCTTCTGCTGGAAGAAAAAAACGTGCTTTTCTTCAGAATTAAGTGGGGAGCTTGCATTTCTCTGTGGGGGCTGGGGAGGTGTGACCTCCGAGTGCCACCATGCAGATAGACATTACCTCCAAAACTTGCTGCTTTTTGCTTTCTAACCCCTAAAAGTGTGAATCCCGACTGTGTGACGGACAAGCTGTTGTGCTGCCTCAGTGGTACGGTGCTGATGTGTGGTGTTGGCTGGCTGCGAAACCGGGCTGAGCCCTTGGGCTTTCCTGGTGTAACAGGAGTTCAGGCGTGGGACTGGCTGGGGCAGGGGGGGGATAGATTGATGCCACTTATGGGAACGATGAGGTATTGATCTTATGCTGCCTCGACGTATATGTTAGCAGTTGCAGGTGGCTTGAGAAACACCTACCGTCACACCAAAATGCCTTGTAGAGTGTGGGGGGTAGACTGGGGTTGGAGACTGAAAAAAGTGAAGAAAATAGGAGTGCCTTGATTGCAGCCTTTCACCGTCTGTAATGCCCACGGTACGGCTCGTGTCCGGAGTGTCCTCCTCCGGTTGCAACCATCTGAAATGGGGAATGGTGAGCCTCGGCCAGTCTTCCCTTGCTGCTCCCCAGTCCTGCCCCTGTCACTACCTGTGGGGTGGGTGACGGCATTGAGCAGAGATGATTCTTGTGCGTAACCAGCTTAAGAAATGGTGCCACTTAAAAGAATTGAATGCTCGTGCTGCTGCTCGGGTCTCAGCTAATGCAGTTAAGGTTTCCAGTGTCCAGACAGTATGGAGACACTTAATGGTATTGAAGAAGCGGAATGGTGTGCGGAGGGGACGAGCAGTGATCTTGGCTGCCTGCATCTGCACTGGCTGGGTGAGGCTTTCTGGTTGTCTCCTGGGAAGGAGGCAGGTGGGGAAAAAAAATCACAAAGTAAATGATTTTGGCCCATCGATCCCTTTGGGCATCTTCCCTGTATGCCGTGCAAGAAGCACTGCTCTTGAATGCATCCAGCGTGCTTATCCTGCTGCGGTCTGGGGAGGAAGGAGGGATTCCTTGCAGGAGGAGGTTGGGCTGCGACTGCCTGCGAGAAGATGGGGCAGATAAGATTTGGAGCCAGGGCTCTGCCTGTGGGCAGAGGCGGTTGGTGGGGAGGAAGACAGAAGTTCCCCTCTGTTTCTCATTATCCAGTCTTGCACCTCTCCCTCTGTGCTTCCACCTTTCCTGTCTCCGTGCAAGACAAAGTCTGTATGAAACTGCGACTGGCTTTGAAAGCAGCAGCGAAAGGGGAGAAATTTTCCATTAGCAGCATCAGCAGTAAAAGAGATTTTTTCCCAGTCACCTGGTAACTGCTGTATTTAGGAAGATTACTGAGCTGATGGTGTTGCTCCCAGGCACATGCATGGGAGTGATCCTGTTAAGAAGGGGAGGCAAGGGCCAGCGTGCATGGCCGCACGCACGGAGGTGAGCTGGTAAAGGTTAGCTGTGCATCTCTCTGCAGGGAGAGGAGAGCCGCTGCGCTGGAGGGGGGACCCGCCGGGCCTAGCACCGTCGTCTGCTCCTCCAGTGCACGAGAATGAAACAGAAATTGCATCGCCAGCTGCACTAACGAGCTGCGGCGGGGGGGAGCAGAGTGTGGCTCCCCGGAGCAGGGCGCTTGCCTGTCCTCGAGTGGCGGAGGGAATGCCTGGCTCCAGCCTGCCTTTGGGGACAGGCTGGTCATTTTGATGCCTTTCTTTCTCCGGGTCTGAGGAGATACATCTACGGAGGGGTGCTGCCCCAGCTGCAAAGACCCTACGGAGTCACTAGGGTGTGAACCTGCCCTCCCAAAAGCCCATGGCCCCAGGACCGCAGAAGTGGGGTGCAAGGTCTGGAGACCCCAGGTTTGCTCCCAGCCCTGCTGCTTGCTGTGAGCATGCTCACAAGAGCTCAGCTGTGCTGATACCTTTGAGGCTTTGGTTCTTTTTCCTTTTTCCCCTCCCTTGTATCTCTCCGAGGGGTGGCCTCACCTGCGGCTGGAGCCCTGCCCTGGCTCTGCTGCCTGAGCTGGGCTCCCCGGCCAGCCCCGAGGGCTGCTGGCTGAGGCACTCGCCTAAGGAGAGCTGGCATTGCAGAGCGTGCCTGCGGCTGGGGGCGGCTGTCCCGAGGCCCTATCCTTCCCTTGCTGCTCTTTCTGGTTCTCGAGCGATTGGCGTTCCAGGGAGCGCAGCGCATCCCTAAAATATGGGATCAAGTGACAGAAGATAGGAGTTGGCAACAGCATAGGAATTTTTTTTTTTTTTGCCTCTAGCCAACTGCTCGGTAACAGCAGCTTCTTGGTGCACCGCTCCCGTGTCAGCAGCATGCCGTGGTGGCAAAACGCGGGGCAATTTGTGCGCGGGAGCAGGGAGGAGGGCTGGAGCAGAGCATGTTCGCTGCAGCCCAGGACCGGGACCTGCTCTTGTCTGCCCCAGCCAGGGAGCACCAGGTCTGTGTGCTGAGGCTGAAAAGCCTCTACCTCTGCCCGCGCTTGCCGTGTTGCTGTTGCTCTTGCTGCCTGGGAGTCTGACGGGAGCTGGGGTAAAAGTTGGTGCCACTGACCTAATTAATTACTTGTGCAGCGTGCACCCAGAGCGAGATCTGCTGTCTCGAGTAGTTTCCCACTCAGATGGGCTTTCCGGGGTGAAGGGGCTCCCGTGGTGGATGCTGCCAGTTGTTCCCACCTCAGTCGCAGTTGCTTTGCACCGGCTGCTCTGTGGGGGTGGAGGCAGATGGAAAACCCTTCACCTTGGCTTGCTGGGTCTGAGCAGTCACCTGTGTGGTGGGTTCAGCATGGGTGGTGGCCCTGGAGAGCTTTGGAGCTTGTTGGGACATCCTGATATGTGCCTTTTCCTTCTACCCCCACCACACTTCTTTCTTGTCCTTTGTACCTCTCATTTGTTTAAATGAGAGGGGTTTAAGCTCTTTTTCTTGCCCTATAATGTGCCCAGAGAATTCCTCCCAGGCTTCCCTGAAAGCCTTCTTGTTGGCATCACGCTCCTTGTTCCTCCACCTCTAATGTCTTGGGAAATCTGGACAGAGAGAGGTGCCCAGGAGGAGCGAAGTGTTGGGAAGGTGATTCAAAAGGTGGATGCACGTTCCTCTCCCTCTCTTCCATGCCATCCAAACTGGGCAGCCCATGATCAAGCTGTGTCCACAGGCTCATTTGGAGCATCAGTTAGGCTTCCAAAAAAAGTAGAAACCATTTCCTTCCCTCCCTCCCAGGAACAGACAGGAGTTTGCAGGAGAGACAGCCTGAGCCAAAGCAGCGCGCTGGGGTTCACCTCCGTATGCCTGAGGCTTTTGGTTCAGGCTCTGGTGTGACCTGGGATCCCCCAACCCCAGGACCACCTGCTGAATGTGGCAAACGTCTCCCATCATCTTCTGCCTGGAGGAGGTGCTCAAGGTGGGCAGCTCGGGGTCTCCCAGGGGATGCCAGCGCTGGGTACCACTTGATTAAGGCAGGCTCAACTCACGAGAGCCTCCTGGCCCTTACCGGGGATGGCCTTTGGGACAGGAGGCTGTACAGCAGGTCCGGCTGGAAGAGGAGGGATGCTGTAGAGGAGCCGATCACAGCAGTGGCATTTTGGGGACCTGACAGGTATGTTTGGGAGTGAGACATGTTGCAGGCTGAAGGCACATCCAGCAGCGATGACGTTGGCCTGATCTGTGCAGGCAGGTCCTCGCCTGCTGTTGCTGGAAGAGCGCTGGCTGCTCCGTCTACCGTGTTCACATCAGGGGCTTCAGCATTTTTCATCCCCCGCAGAGCGGAGGGAGGGCTGTAGGGGTGCATTCGTCACCTGAAGAGCCCCTGGGCTTCGACTGAACTTTGTGTTCTAGCAATAAAACCGTGCTAGGAAATGTGTGCTGTAACAAAGCCCATGGATATAATACATCCCTATCATACTGTACCTTTCATCTTGAAGGATTCCCAAGGAGCTTTACAAACTCGGTGTGCTGCAGCCTGCCAGGGTGACTGAATGCTATCAGCAAAGGCTGCAGTCTAATCTCTGTGGCAGCATGGCCCCCCCGGCTCCCCCTCGCAGGGGGAACTTTATGAAGTCTGATCTCGGACTAGCGCTGCGCCGGGTGTTTTCCTCTAAGTCTGAGTTTCTCAGGAGAAAAAGGAAAACCGTGTAGCTGTTTGTTATGCAAAAACAGCGAAGAAATATTCTTCCTGGGGCAGTAGGAGTGGGTGGGAATTACTTTCGCACAGCTTCAACAGCTTTGGATCTTGGCAGAAAAAGCATTCGCAGGGGAACGTGCCCTCCGTGCAGCCCCAAGAAAGGGGATAATAAAGTTTGAGCGCTTGAGAAATTGCTTCTGGGCGTAAGCAGGGTGGCAGAGTTCAGCTGACGGGCACGGGAGCTGCTGCCGGGGCAGCTCTTGGGAGGGAGACTCTAGATGTCTGCCTGAAATACTTCGTGTGCAAGTCTTTTGTCACCCAGTGTCCCCTTCTGTCCCTGCAGAGACAGTCCCTGAGCCAGCTGATGGCATGTCCATGTCCTGCAGCCTTTGGCAATATCTGGGCTGCTGCAGGCTCCCGCTGCCCGCAGGGTGGGAGCAGGGAAGGGCGATGCAGCCCTCTGCCACCCTTGGTGGTCTCCAGCTCCAGCTGGGTTTATTTTCATCCGCTCTTGGTTTACCTGGAGCTGTGGGGGCGGTGGGAGGCGTCTGAAGCTGCTGTCAATGGTGGCAGAGCCTAAAAATCAAAACTGGAAGTGGGATAAGGGGCACTGAACAAAGCTGTCATCAGAGGCATATGCTTGAAAAGCGGAGGTTAGCTCGAGTCTATTTTTGTTTGGAGTGGTACACACTTAGCCTGTTTTGTTTAGCAGTTTGTTTATGGGATGTGTTTTCCCATCCTGTGTAGCTCCTCAAATGCATGCTATAAACAAACTGTAAAATCAAAAGCCCTTACGTGTTCCCATTAAATGCATCCTGGTGCACAGGAGATCCAGGGTGCCTGCTGCCGATAGGGCTGAGGTGCCTGCCAGCCTGAGGTCCTCGATTAAGGAGGAGACAACACACCAGCGAGGGAGGTTATTTTGTCATGTTTGAGTATGGGAATTGCCGTGGGCACCGCTGGCATGGAGCAGGGACACCTCAAAAGCATGCCAGCCTTTTCTTCCATGTGCTCTTGCCTTGGAGGCTGCAAACCTTTTCACGCTCATCCCCGAGGAGCGCGGGTGTTGCCACCTGCAGCTCCTTTAGCTTTGCTTCCGTCCCTGGACCCCATTGAGATGGTTCCTCAGGCCACCAGGAATGGGACGTGGTGTTGCCAGCGTAGTTCATGGATCCTGGCTGTTAAGAGCCTTCAATATCGATTGAATGTCAAAAAGGCAATAGAGGTTTGTGGTTGTTCTTACTGTAGTTGTTGCAGTTGCATGCCTTGTACTGGATCAACAGCCACGTGTTTCTCGCTTTAATTTTTCTGAGCGCCGTCAGAGGGGCTAGAAGTGTATTTAATTAAATAGCAACAGCCTTGCCTTTTAACACAATTCCAGAAACCAGAGCTGCTTGAAGACACAAACTCCATTACATTGCTTTACATCTTATCACATCCCAGCGCTTGCTGTTTCTTCCTCTTCTGTTCTTTGCTCTCTCCAGACAAGCAGCACAGTTGTCCTTACTGTGTTCCTGGCTTCTGCTGCGTCGGAGGAGGAAATCCATTATCCGGTGGCGTGGCAGCTGGGAGGGAGGTCGGGGACGCTGCCTGTAGGGGCTGCTTGTAGCCAGCTTGGGGTCTTGCCGGAGCAGCAGTTTGCACGACAGACACGCTGCTCCTCGTTGTACTCAATTTTATTCTGCTTTTGTAGCAGCTGCCTTTGCTGCCTAGCTGACAAGCTGTTCCTTAACATGCCATGGCCCAGCGGTGTGCGGGAACAGGGACAAGGGCTGGGATTTGGGCAGCACGCAAGCTCCGTGAGCTGGAGGTGTGGGGATGCTGCTGGCCTCTGCTTCTGCTCCCCGTGAGTGCGTGCGCTGCCCAAAATCACGTGTGCTGCCCAAAATTGTGCGTGCCGGGGGAGGTTTTCTCTGCTGCCTGGGCTCCCTTTAAAGACTGTTGTAAAACCTTTTCCCTCCTTGCCCATGAAGGGTTTTACAGCGTGTTGCAATGAGCCACTTAAACGCAAAACAGGAGGAGAAAATCCTGTTTGCAGCACTCCTCCCAGCTGAGCCGGCGTGGCAGCTCGGGGCCTGCGCTGGGGTGAGACACGGGGGTTTTGTAGGGGATGCTGATGAAAAGTTGAGCCTCGTGAGAGCCGTCCCTTTGCAGAGCAACCCGTTGGTGTTTTTCCTGTGGCATCTCCCAGCAGCATTGCCTCCCCAAAACCACGTTCCCCGCCGCTCGGCAGGCTTCTCTGCCAATTTGGGGTATGCCCCAAGTCATGTAAACCCAATATTTTAGTAGAACGTGGTCTCCAAAGCC
>NW_009193963.1:8608-19285 GCF_000690835.1 Fulmarus glacialis
AGCAGCTCTGTGGTCACTTCCCTGGGAAGGGTGTCCCAAATGGCCCCGTGTCCCGCAGCCTCTCTCTGCAGGGAGCTGGTGTGGGACAGCAGCTCCCTGCCCCTGCTAGTGGAGGGGGTTTAGGCTGGGGAGGAAGGTGACATTTTTGCTGCGGCTCAAAAGACAAGGGTTTTCTGTGCATGTGGGGCTGCGGTTTTTAATCACTGCTTGTTCTGATCCTCTCTCTGCAAAACTGCTCTGAAGGCACCTAAGGGCAAACCAGCAGGTGTTCATATTCTTCTCCTTTTGCTGTTGTTGGGCGGGGGAAGAATTTTAGATTGAAGAAAGGCTGTTATTTGTAATGGTGCTTCTCGCCTTGGCTGGGGCAGCTGGAGGGCAGGTGGGACCTGGGTGAGAGCAGAGGTGCTCGGGACCTGGCTGGGGAGCAAGCTGCAGCTTTGATGTGGCTGGTAATGGCCGTGCAGCGTTTCCCCAGTCTTCTCCATGCTCTCGTTCTTCCAACTCTATGCAAATATTTGCAGCAGTTAGGAAGCTGTCCAGGGAGATTTTTATTCCTGGCATGAACTGAATTAGAGGGAAAGGTTGGGCCAAGAGAATGGTCCCATGGTGGGCACCAAGATCCACCCTGTCCAGCAGCCGCTGCTGCGGTGGCCAGCAGAAGGTGAGGAACAGGGCACGGGTCCCTGGAGCATCCCGTGGAGGTTTGCTCCTGCGTTCCTGCGGGATGCTTGGTTGCACATAGGTGCAGCAAATGTCTGTGCGTCCTGACTGAGCTGAAAGAGTGCCACAGCAGCTCCCGAGGGGCTCCTGCAACTCCATAACGCTGGCCTCTCAGGGAAGTCCCTCTGTTGATGGGGATGTTGCGTTGTGCCCTGCACAGACGGGCTGTGGTGAGGGAAGAGGGAGGTTTTTCTTTGAGGTCTCACGGACACACCGAGTGCTGACCAGGGGCCGGCGCAGAGGGAGGGATGCTTCTGTTAATCAGCAGTAGATGAAAGGAAAACGTGTCTTTACTCAGAGCGGCTTGTTCCAGTTTCATTGCAGCTCCTCAGTGCTGAAGCTTTAAAGTTCGGTGTATGTGTGAACAATAAGTTTGGAAAGATGTTTTGAAGCTGAAATTGCAGCATTGTTATGAAAATGCTGAAGGGGAGTTGTGACACTGTTTTGGAGATGAAAGTATTTTTACAAACTTAAACTGACACATTAATTAAAAAAAAAAAAAAAAAGAAAAATAAAGTTTGCATGAAAGACAGCTCTCAACAAGACTTTCTCTGGCCAGAATCAAATGCAACCATCCCCGAAGATCGGTAAAGGCACTTTGAGGTGCTGCAGGCTTTGGCTGTCACGTAGGTGACCCTGTGTCCAGCATTGGTGAAGTGAGGGGCTCCTGTTGGTGTTACTGGTATGTGCTGGGCAGGGTGAGCTCCATGCAGTCCCAGCGGAGGGAGCAGTGGGTGCCCCCTGCCCCGCTGGGTGCTTGTTTTTCTCCAGGCAGCTGATGGAGCAGCAGGAGGAGAGCTCTGAGGTGAGATGTTGATGGAGCATGGAAATGTGCTGGTCCCATCCTTGCTGCCCAAGTGATGCCCTTGCCACTTCTGATCCCAGCAGCGCTCGCTGCTGTCGGAGTTGGTCTGTGAAAACAAATTTTTCACAGCTGTTTAGTAAGCATCTGCGTAATGGGTTAGCCAAGCGGCACCCTCTCAATGAGGAGTGAAGGGGGAGGCTGGAGCTGGCCATCTCTGGCACCGGCTCTGGGCTGCTCCTGCCCCTTGTCCGTTCCCTGGAGCTCATCGGTTCGTGCCGTTCCGGCTCACCAGCGGGCATTGGGGAAGCTGGGCTGGGGGGCAGAGGCTGGCCGCGAAACACCGATATCAGGAGTGGGAATGGCCTGGTGGGTCTGGGGACTTCCAGTACCTTGGGCTCCAACACAGCATCTTCCAGCGACTGGCTCCCCCGTCCCAATGTTGCATCTCGCCGGTTTAAGCTGCGGTCCAGCCCTGGCTGCTCGCGCATTGCCTCCTGCCCGGAGCAGCTTCTTGCACCCCATGAAGACGCAGCATACAAGCGAGTGTGCGGGGTGTCTAATGAGGCTCTGCTAAGCTCACCTCCCCTTTGCCAGCTGCCTGCAGCTCCTCTCAGCCGGGATGGCAAACAGCATCGGTGGTCACTCACCTACCACCTTTTCTTGGGATTTTCTTTTCTGTGACCACCTAAAAGCACCAGCTTGTGGTGATGCCTTTTTTTTTATTCCCATTAAGCTCTAGTTTCCATTGCACGCTCTCAGATACCCAGGGGCCTCTGAGCACCTGCCCTATAATTAAAAGCAATCTATTATGTTGTCTGAGGGGGGTGTGCGAGTTACAGGGCCACGAGCCCTGGTCTGCTGCAGAAGAGCTGTCAGGCAGTTCCTTCGTTAGAAAATAGACACCAAAAATTCCTCTTCCGCCCCCAACTTTGTCTTCCTGCCAGCCCTGGATTCCAGATTTATTTAAGGGTCTTTTCTTTTGGGCTTGGGTAGGTGTGGAGCGTGTATTTTTTGCCATGTGAGTCTGACAAGCCCTTGGGGAGGATGAGTGGGTGTCTTGAAGTGTTAGGGAGAAACTTGGCAAGTGCTTCAGCTCCAGGGATCTCTCTGCATTTTTGGCTGCACCTGCTTTTTTATCTTGCTGCTCTTAAACTTTTCTGAACCAGCAAAGTCACATCCCGGCAGCGCTACCATCCAGGAATAACCCTGCTCCCGTTCCTCCTGGCTGCAGAGACTGGATGGTTTCTGTGGTTTCTCCCAAGGGTGCCCGTGGGTGGATGGTGCTGGATGGGACAGTCCTGGGGTCCCTCTGCCCAGCACTCCCGAATCTGAGTGTTAACCATGGATAGGGATGGTTTTGCCTTCTCTACATCATGGAGGAGGGTCCTCCACTCTTGGAGCTGGGATGGAAATGGGCAGGAAGGTGCTCAGAGCTAGCTGCACAAAGGGGCAGCCGTACGTGGGACGTGCATGCCATGCTTGAGTGTTTCCCAAAAGGAAAGGCTCACCTCTCTCTCTGAGGCAGTGTCTTGTTCCATGTTCCCACCTTGGTTCCTGGCCTTGTATATGGGATTTGGGATCTGGTTTTAGGAGGTGAAAGCAATCTCTTAGCTGGGTTGGAGGTTAGGGGGAAGAGCTTCCCTCCATGACCTTTACTGTACAGTTAAAGGAAGCATACACGAGTGTGCGGATTCATCTGGTGGAAAATACAGGGCTTTTGAGTCATTCTGGGATTGCCTTCTTGGATTTGCTGCTGACTCATGAAATGACCTTGATCAAGTGAATGCACCTTCCTATACCTCTTCCTTACCCACGGTTTGCAAGAGCCCGGGGGGGCTCCCTGTTTGCATCACCGAGGTGGTGCAAAATTCCTGAGTGGAGGCTGTGCCGCTGGGTGGGAAGGAGGGACCCTCTCAGCTCCTTTTCTGCTGCCCGGTCTGCAGGCTGGTGGTGCAAAAAGAGCTGGGGAAAGGAGACCAGTGGAGGAAATGAGTGGGTGGAGGAGTGGTAAGTGGACTTGAGAGACCAGGATCCGCTGTTTCTCCGAGCTGGGGTAGCTGCTGCCCCATGCACTTCTCTAGCCGACAGCTCTCCCCGCGGCTCAACAAGCGGCTGGGCAGCGGGAGAGCAGGATGCTGCTGTCGAGTCTGATGACTGTAACGTGCTGTCCCGTTAGGAGTTGCTTTCTGCTTTAGCGTGCTAAAAATGATCTGCACAGTTGAAAGTTCTCCTCCTCTCCCCCGCGTGCACACGCATCTCCTGATCTCAGCACGAGAGTGACAGCTTCTCTAATTAGGCAGCCAAGGAGGTAACCTTAGCAACTCCACGCTGGTGCTGGGGACCATCTCCAGCTACCCTTGGAGATGGCGTGTCTGGTGTTCAGATGGCCTCTCATGAGGACAGGAGAGCTTGGGCTACCTGCATGCCCGTCCTCCCTCCCTGACACCATTTTCCATGGCTGGTGGCGTCTGCCGCGCAAAGCAAGAACCGGCACAGGAGGAAGCACCTACGTCCCATCGCTGCTTGCTCTGTTCTTGCTGATGCACAGGCTGGGTTTGCTACCTGGGGAGAAGTGCTCTGGTGTTTGTGGGCAGTACTGGAAGGGAACTGGTGCAGAAGGAGATGCTGAGCCTGCTTCTGCACCGGTGATGTCTGCTCTGCTGTGAGGAGGGGCTTGGAGCTGCATCAGGGGAAGCTCTGGAGATCCAGGAGAGCAGGAACCTGCCCTCCAGGAGCACAGCATGGGGCATGCACTTGGCTTGTACTATCTCCTTAGGTTGCAGGTGGTGGGAATTGATAGCCTGGCAGCAGAGCAGCGCTGGCCGGGGCTTCGGAGTGGCTGTGAGCGCAATAGAGTCCGTGTTTGCTGCAGAAGGACCGCTGGTGTCCTGTGCCCTGGGAGCTGAGCCGCAGCATCCCCGTCCCTGCGTCCTCCCCGTCCCTCCGTCCTCCCCGCCTGGGCTGATGCGGTGGCTGCAGCACTGAGCACTCCCTTAAAATCTGAATGCGCCTCCTGCCCTGTGGGCTGGAAGGGGCCTTGGCTACTCGAAACAGTGCTCGGAAATACTTTTTTATAGCAGCTGGGAGTGAGCCAGGGCGAAAATGAGCTGAGGCCGCTGAAGGGAGATAAGCTGAGACGTAAACTGTGATTTTCTGCCCTGTGAGCCCTATGCATGGATTTCATCTTTTAATGGAAGTGCAGTAAATAAAAGCCATTTTCACAATAAGCTGAGCAACAGGTCATAAGCGTCTGAGCCACTGAAATTGATAGAAGCGAGCTAAGCGTAACAAATCTCCCAAAATTGCACCAGACTCCACTTGTATCTAGTCCCTTCCTGCATCTCACCAATTATAGCAAATGGCAATTATTTCTGAGCCAGAGCTTTCTCTGAATAAAACCTCAGTCAAACTGCAGATGCTTTATCTTCTTTTCAAATAGATTTGTACCGGAGGAAAAAAACCCAGTGGGGAGAAATCCCATTTGAAGGGGCTTTCCCTAGCAGTGTTTGCAGAGAGAGTAGATGCTGGACACGCCTGGAGGTGTAAGTTTGACCGATCCATAGTTTGCTGGCTCTGGCTGAGAGGGGGATTCAGGGAGATGTCAAGTGCATTCCCTTTCAAAAGTCACTTGTGTCTTTGTTAGGATGGAGCGTGGGCTGGGGATGTGGGCAACAGCCATCGCGGCGTGACCCGCTCGCTGCTGGAATGCTCCTGTTGATGGGGCCCCTGTGGAGCATTGACTTTTTCTCTCTCTTCCAGTTAGATCCAGTAAGTGACTGTCTCTTCTCAGTCCCCACCAAAGGGCTCCGTGCTGGTACCCAGCGATGCTTCTGGGGGTATAAAGCAGACTCTCAAGTCCACGCTCAGACTAAAGCTAGCCCTTTTGTCCCATGTAACCTCTATGCTTTTTTTAGAAACATCTCTGCCACAGAGCCTTGGGGATGAACTTGCAGCGGGGATAGCGTGTGGGGTGAAGTTTCCTCGTCTCTACACAAGTTTGTCCGATTTGGGGGGATTACTTGGGAATTTATTTTAATTTATTTGCAAGTGCTTGTAAAGAGGTGCTCATTTTATACGTGGAGATGTGGCACTGCTGGTTTTACCTGCTTGGTCTCCAGAGTCAAATAGCCTGGTCTTCACCATTGCTTCTGGTGTCGCGGTGTTTGAGCAAGATGTCCCCGGTGCCGTACAGACCGTAGGGCTCACAGAGGAGGGTTGTGCAGGTGGCTGTCAGTGAGTATATGGTCGCTCCTTGGCCGAATGGCTGTGCCAAGGCATGAGATATCTCAGCCCTGATGTTTTTCTGTGCGTAGGAATGAAGTGCGTTGCTTGGGATTTGTTGGAAGCGTGCTCCTGCTGTTAGATGCTGCTAGAGATGCTGATGAAGAAGTGCCACAAGATAGCGGGTGTATGAAGCTCAACTGGCTTTCTGATTGATGTCATTAATGCTCCCTACTGAAAAATCCCTGGAAAGTTGGACACTTTCTGTCTCTGGATTTCTCCAGAAGTTTTAGCTGAACAGCTTCTTGTTAGGTGCATAGAAGCTGCTAATGTGGCACCCTCCTGGGTCCCTGAAAAAAATTGCAAGGTCTTAAATTGCCCAAGGACTGATTTGTCTCTTGTGGTGTTGTTAGCGAAGTGCATCACTTGGGTATTTTGCAATGCCTGGAAGCCTGTGGGACGGGACGGGGAGGCTGCATCGTCTGCCATGGCCCCGGGGCCGCTGCTCGGTAGGGCTTTCCTAGCATGGGTGAGATGAGAAATCACCAACGGGGAGCGATGAGCGTTGTTCAATGATGCATCCTCCCCTGTCATGGGGGAGCAGAGTTTGATTGATTTACTCTGTTAGCTTCACACGAAGAAAACTGTTGGGTTTTTTTTTTTCCTTTTTACCTTAGACTTGGGAATTACATTTTTTGTTTTCTTTTTTTCCTCCCCCTTGGAGGGTTGTTAATGAAAAGCACTGAACCAACTTCTCTTCAATTTAATTTGCTTGCATGAGCTGGCAGGCCCCCCCCAAACGCCTCCCAAAAATATATGTCAAATATTTGTTAAAAGGCTTCCAGGGCTGCTTCCAAACAGGCTGCACACACGATCCTGCAGATGTTCTCCATAAACTTTGCAGCTTGGTCCTTGCAGGCAAATACATATGTGTCCCCTTGTCCAGTCTGGAGAAGGAGCGTGTGCGTGTGCAGTGTCCTCATGGGCAACTCACGGGGGGTTCTGGGGAAAGCAGCCCTTGGAGTCAGCGTCAGCCCTGAGGCAGCAGGCAGAGGGGGAGAAGCATAGAAAAGCCACAAAATGCTGTATTTCAGACCTCTCCTGGGCTTTCCTGGCACGCGGAGGGGAGGGTTGGCTGGTGGCGGGTCTTGGGGTGATGAGAAGGGCTGGCGTGGCTGACCACCGGCTGGGAGATGGAGATAAAGGGTCTGTATGGGCAAGATCTCAGCACTGGCCACACTGCGAGCCTGTTCAGAAAACAATATGAAGTCTATGTTTTTCTGTGCCCTCATGCCTTTCTTTGGAGAGGTGATGCAGATTGTTAATTAAATTTCAATTTTTTTGAAATTCCCACACGCAGGTGGGCAGCCCCACCATCAGCATCTCCACTGCCGGGGACGGCACAGTCACCAGATTTGGAGCCGGTGAAAGGCAGGCCTGCTCCCCGCGTGTACCGCCGTGCCGGCTTATCTGTTATCAGAAGCAGGGCTGTGATCGGGCTTCACAATCTCCTTTGCCATCTCTCTGCCAGCTGAGGCACATTTGGCTCTTCTCTCCCAGTCCAGCAGCAGCTCTCGATGCATCCTGCTGCAGGGATGCGGTTTCGTGGTCCACCTTTGGAGTCTCCTCTGTCAGCAGTATTGGAGGCAAATCAACTAAAATATAGTATCAACAGGGTTATTCAGTACATTCACCTTCCTCTGGCGAGCAGTTCGGCGTGCAGAACATGTTCGTTTACTTGCCTAAACAGAATTTCATCGTCCACCTCCCACAGTGCATAATGAATCCAGGCAGAGATGCTTGACCCCCGTAGCCGCAGCAAACCAAAGCTCCCCAAGATCCTCCGCAAACTGTGACTCGCTCTCCGCTTCTCGCAGCATTTCCACACGCAGTTGGCCCCCGCGAACCTCTTTTCAGTTTGGGAAGCACTGTCTTTGTTTCCTTTTGCCTAGCCAGCTGTAATCCCTGCCTGGCTGTGCCCCTTACTGGGTAGCCATTTATTTTTCTTAATCTTTTATGAAGCACTTTTATCATAAGCTCTCTGAAAATCCGCTGAAATTAGACCCTCTAAATCACCTTCATCTATTTTAAAGGCTTTCTTTTGCAGATAATACTGCCAGGTTGCTTAGCATGCGTGTTTTGCACCATCCCTTAAGGGAGTTGCATTGCCTCGACCTGTTCAGGTTATACTTTGCTGGTTTCTATATTGGCTGACCCCTAATTAGACTCGGAGTGGAGTTCCTGCTCTCCTGCAGTTTGGTATTTAGTTCTGTCGTCCTGGAGCCTGCTTTTTGAAAATAAAATAATAATTAAAAAAAAAAACCATGATAATAGTGTCTGATATTGGGGTTGGTTTTGTCTCTTTTTCCCAAATAACAAAATCATCATGTGGAATTGTATTAGTGTTTGGTACAACTCTGTACCTGAGCTAAGAAGCCTTTTCAGGTCTGAAGGACTGAAATTAGCTTGGCAGCCAGGATGCACAAATTTTGCTAAGTAGCTACAACTTCTGAGAAACCTCATCGTATGCCTCTGATGAAGCTTTTCTAACAGTTCATGCCTCATTTGAGGGGGGGGGGGGGGGGGGGGGTTGTTTGGGTTTTTTTTGTTTTAAATTTCATTTCTGGAGATGCCGACCCCTGTAAGATGGGGAGAGCATGGATGAGCTGACTGCAGACAGCAGCCTTAGGTCAGTCCTTCTGTGCGCAGGGAGGAGGGAGGCTGGTGCATAGCCCAGTGCTGCGCTTGGGAATTATTATTTTCTTTCTAACAGGGTAAAAGAAGCCCATTCTCGAGGCACCTGGCTATGGCCTTTCCTTCATGTGAAAGCTTGGGGAGAAATAGCATTGGTTGACCAGCTCTCTGTATTTGAGAAAATAAGGCTATTCAGAGCAAAGCCCCCACCTTGCACGCTCGGGCATAACTGTATCCAGCAGCTGGAAGCTGCAATTAGATAAATTCAGGCTGAAAATGAAGCACAAATCCCAAAATGAAATTAGCTGGCCACTGTCGGGCGGGGGGTCGTGCTGCGTGATTGCTGTGATCTCTCCTGCCTGTGTCTTCGGGAACAGCCGGTTTCTGGAAGAGCTGCTCACTGGCAGCTCTCTCCCGTACTCCAACCGCTGGAAGGCTACAACAAACCGTAATATTGCTTTTTTTTTTTTTTCTGTTTCCTACAAATAAAGCAAGCTTCTTCCCGGACTTCTCAGGAAGGGTAGGACACGGGAGGGATGTCTTTAAATAGAAACATCCATCCTCCTCTGCATCCCTCCTCCTTCTCCCCCATCCCCTCACTCCTTTCCGCAAGGTTAAATGCCACAGCAGAGAAGGAAATTGAGTTTTGGTGTCTGTGCTCCCAAAGACTGCTCTCAGCTGGGGAAGTGCATCATCCCGCTGGGCTCTCGTGTTAATCCCTCCTGGGATTGCTTGCTGGCTGGGAGGCAATGACACAGACCAAAGGGGTTGCAGCCGGTGCTCCCGGTGTCTTTGGGTCAATGGGATGCTGATCCCGTCATGCACTTACAATGGAGAGGGTATCTCTAGAAGCAAGGGTTTATTTACTGTGTCTGGCCTGGCAGGGGTAATTTGGGATTGCAAGGAATAACTAAGCAGATTTCCATTTTCTGAGGGCAATGCCAAGTAAAAATATGTGAGTCTTTCTTTTTTTTATGGTTTAGAAGAAAAGCACCTTCGCACCCTGCACAATGGGGTGGGCTGCATATTAAAAACAGAGGTTAAAGCCTGGGAGCAGACCTACAGAAGCCTTGCACGAAAGACTCCAGGACATTTTCCCCAGTAATCTCTGGGTGGAAGAGCTATTGACCCTAGGGTGGGCTTGCAGAGAAGGGAAAATCATGCCGTCCCCCATCCTCTCACCCCCAGTCTCCTTCCCCATAGGACTCAGTGAATCCTTCCTCTGATCATGCAGGTTGCCATCAGCTGATGGGAGACTTTATCTTCTGCATCCACTTGGCAGGGTGTGGATGAGGCTATCCTCTATATATTTCACCTGAGTTCTTTATTACCGAGAAGAAAATAATATTTAGGATCTCTCACTGCATTCTTCTCTGTTATTCAAACCGTAGTTGAGTTTCTGGATATTGGGGGGAAAAATCTGAGTAGGAATTGTAATTATATCTTGTTTGTATTGATTTATTGTAGCATGCTCTAATTTTCCATAAAATGGTTAAGGACCAAAGTAAAAAATCATTAATACGCATTCCATAGACTTAATGATTTTTTAAAATAATTTGTTACAATCTGATAACTTGGCACTAACCTTGGCATAGTCCAAATTGCAATACATGTATTAAAGAGTTACCACTTTTGCTGCATTCAAAGGTAATTACAGAAATTATATTCATATTAGCTACCGCTTGAAATTGAGAAGGCTAGTAGACTATTGGAAACATTTGGCACTTTCACTGGAACTGTTATTTAAAATGGGACAGCGTAATCCTCCAAATATTCTCCCTCCCTCCACCCCAGCCACTGTTAACTCTAAGTAAAATTGCAGGTAGAAAACTGTAAGGCATTGAAATCATATGAAATTTTCTCTAATTTTCCATGAAACTAGCATATAGTATAGTTGTGTAAACATCATTCTTATGAATCCAATTGCTTACTTTCATCTGCAATGAGATTTTTTGCCTGCAATCTGCCACTAAGTTATTCCTTTTCCAAAGTCTGCATTCCTTAGGGTCCAATACTTCCCTTTTCCAGCAGACAAGATTCCTCTTAGAATGAATGAAAGTATGTTTAGGCATTAAAAATTGTCCTAATAATGTTTATCTTGCCTTGAAAAAATAACTGTTTTCATTCAGCTTGCTCTGCTCACGAGGAAGTCCTCACTTCTTAAAGGAAAAATGAAATTATTTTTATTATATTCCCACCATACAGGACACCAGGTGATCAGGCCCAGCCAGCACGGG
>NW_009193964.1:0-445 GCF_000690835.1 Fulmarus glacialis
CGTGGCCGTGCCCGTGCCGGCCTCTCCTCCCCTGCCCCGATGCCGCATGCATCACCCCATCTCCACACACGCGGGCTGGGGTCTCTCCCCGACCTCTCGCCCTCATGCATTTTTGATGCTTCTTTGGATTTTAAGCACAGCTGGTAGTTTTTTCCTCCCCCCTTGCAGGGCAGAGGATGGCCTCAGCCCTCCCGCTGCTGCTGCTCTGGGTGTTTGCCCCCACGGTGGTCCCGGAGGTGTTTGGACCCGGAGATGGCACAGGTAACTCGGCATCATCGGCCGCATCTGCGCCGCTCCCTGCCCTGTCGGTGCCCTGCAGCGGGGGTCTGGGGGGGCACCCCATGCCGGTCCCGCTCATGGCTCCTCTCTTCTCGCACCCAGAGGACCTCAAGGCTCTGCAGGTCTCCATCCCACGCCACCCAGCCCTCGCCGCCGTGCTGGCGGG
>NW_009193964.1:1596-1803 GCF_000690835.1 Fulmarus glacialis
GAGTGCGGGAGCCGTGCGCACCCAGCGGTTGCTGCCTGTCCTTGGCCGCAGGGCTGGAGGATGCCGAGGGTGATCTGCCCCGGCTTGGCAGCATGCCGTGGGTACAGCGCTGCGTGATCTTTTGGGGTTTGGGCAAGCTCACGCCATGCTTTGCATGCGCTGGGGTGCTGCTTGTCCTGCGGCTTGGACATATCCCGCCCGGCTGGG
>NW_009193965.1:0-24030 GCF_000690835.1 Fulmarus glacialis
TCTGTCCCAGCCGGAACCAGGACAATTCCATACACTTTATACTTACAGCAAAGACCAGCTCTTGCCAAGCCTGCAGTTAGTTCCTGTGTTCAGCAACCCAGACTTCACAAGGCTGCCACGTGCTATATAGTTAATACTTGCAATAGGGTAAATCTCTCTTAAAAACTGAAGCTTAGAAGCTAGTTTTTGGGCCAGAAATCGGTGAAGCGATACTAACTCACAGAGGGTGAGTTTCTGGCTTGTCCACCTTGCCACAGATGTAAAACTGTGAGGAGATTTAGAAATCTCTTTAAATAATCCCCCTTTCTGCTACGCTCCCGCATCAGTGCTGGGCCCTAGCACCCAGCTAGGCTCACGCTGGGCGCTCTCTGCTTGGGTTGAGGAAGAAAAGCCATAGTATAATTGCACAGTTCTTCTAAATGTTTTTATGAGGCTTATAACATCTAATGTTGCCCGTTATGAAAGACTGTTACTTACACAGATAGATGATACACATGAAATGGGAATCCCTCCCCATCACTGTGGGCTTTGCAGAACTGGGAAAACTGTATCTAAACTGTGACAAAGTTCCCATTTTTGTGTTTTTAATTTTTTTTATTATGTGCTGGTAGGTGAAGCCAGGAGTTTGAGAGCTTCAGCTACAGTGCAGCCTGGAAGACACTCTTACAGGCTCTGTCCTCACCATAGGGCATGCTGTCTCTCGCTTACCGTGAGACATGTTAGGCAGAGAGATTTAGCAGGAATTAAGTGTTTGTGCAGGCCACAATGCCACCTCTGGACAAACAGCTAGGTATCTTAGGCCTGGTAAACAGCAAGGCAAGACTAGTAGAAGATAGTTACCTTTCCTTTTTGCTAATTAAAAGAAAATCCCAGCCATTAAATGCACAGAAGCAAATGTGAAAATGCCACTGTTCAGCAGCATGGACCTGGTCCATGGAAGTTTGTCACCAGGCTGGTGACTTTGCTCTTGCAAAACCCTTCTGTGAGAAGATAAAGGGACTAGACTCTGCTTTCAATATCTGGACATCATGGTGATGCTTCAAGTTATAAACCTCAGTCACTACATAACATTAAACAAGTTGTTTTCCCTCTCTGTTAACATATTTCCCTTGTGCATTCAGCTTATAAAATAATTGGGTGCAAAGATTTGCACTCTCCTTGTGCATATATAGCATCCAGCTGGTTGGAGCCTGACCCCAGCTAGGAACCTAAAGTACTTACCAGTCTGTCGTTCACTATCTTTGTTGCTCAACAGAAGAGACAACAGAGGTGTCAAACCACCACAAATTTCCCAGAAGGAAGTGACATTCTGCTCTTAGATGCAGCTCCAAAAGAAATTCATTGTCCTCTGTGTTTGCCATGTCTATAGCCAAAGGAGCCATACTACATGAAAGAACTTCTCAGGAAGCCAGGCTAGTCCTCCAGAGAAAGTTGCTGCCCTTGGGGTAACAACAGCTTTTCTTCTCCATCATTTCTTTTCAGGAATGCTAAGCTACTAAAATAATAAGTAACAGCAGTGTCTGGACACTGGTAGGTAGACCCTTCATCTGACTACACCAAAACACTAACTGGTCCAAAAATACTGTACCCACCAGTGGAACGCTGCCTCTTCTGGGACAATAGCATTCCAGAAAACATGAAATAAGTATGAGTAATGCTTCCAGTTTGGGGAATTTAGGCATGCAGTATGTGCTCAGAAAGGGCACTAACTAGCTAAGAAGTGACTTGATTACAGTCTATAATTAGCCAGAGGAAAAGTAGATCTCTGATGATAGTAGGCAGACTAAACCAACAGCTGAGGCAAGGTTAATGAATCATTGACGCAACTTCGGAGTGTGGTGGATTCTCCATCACTTGGAGATTTTGAGTACAAGACCAGGCAGCTTTCTGCAGCATTGCCGGGGTTATGAACTCAAATCACTTGGTGACATTCCAGGTGCTTTATGTCTCAGGAGGAGCGATAACATCAGTTAGTCTCTTCTGACCTCAAAACCAACGAATCACTGGAGTTCGGGTTATGGCTAGAAATCTGTCTTGCACCCCAAAACTTCACCAGAACATACTGTCATTTCTTTAGGCCTGAATTCCTATCCTGCCCCAGCACCCTGTGCTGGAGGGTCCCCCGTTCCTGGGGTGCAATGGACGTGAAGATGCAGATGTCTGGACCACCCATTGCTGCCACCACAGCTCTGCTGACTGGATACTTCATGAACAACTATATTGGCTTTGCAAGGACAGGATCCTTCTGTGTTATTGCCACCCCACAGAACATGAAACATGAGGGTGGGGATTCCTCCGCTCAGACATGGCATCTCAGAGTTGGATGCTGCTCTGCACTGGTCCCTTCCAGTTCACTTGGAGGGAAAGAATCTCCTCCAGAAGGTGTACCCATCCAAACGTGAGCTCTAAACCACTGTGCCAACTCTGTCCCAGAGGTGCCTGACTCTCAGTAGAGGAGTCTGGGGGTGATTCATTCTGATTAAATCATCTTATTTCCAGATGTCTCAAAACGGGTGACATGAGTACCCCGCTGGGTGTCCACAGCATATTTAGGCAATTGCAATTAATTCTGTTTTTCGCATTGCCAAATACCAAATCCCATCAGCATCAAGGGGTAATATCAGGTTCCTCTGAGATCAGAGACATTTGGATTCCAGTGCTTGATGTGAAAGCATCCAGTTCTAAAACCTGTGGCCTGTTAATCCCCATGTGTTTTCTGAATGTGGGAACCCAGCCTTGCAGCCCACACTGTGTGAATTAGGGTGTGCAACTGAACTCTGTCTGCATGTGCTCCCTGCTCCATTTCCCTTGCAGAACAGTACTCTTCCTGCAAAGGAGGGTGTCTATAAAAAGCAGCAGTGAGGACCAAAAAGAATTTCCCATGTAGTTACCAGCAGTCGTGCATGCCACTGTGTCAAATCCTGAAAATGAGTCATTGCCAAAGAATGAGAAAGGAATGAACAAAGCCAGGTGCTTTATCTGACTTCTACCCTTGAATCCATCCTTCCTGGTCCCTCCATGTCATCGTCCAGCAGAAGAGCTCCTAAGCTTAGCAGGACCATTTTCTTCCAGAGCACAGTAAAGCAGGAATTCAGTTTTCATGAAGGCACTGAGGCCAAACCTCACCCTGCAGCCTGGCAATGACATGACTTTTTGTTCAGTGTCCGGTGGGAGCAGCAAGGCTGGCCCTGAGCTGCTAGCCTTCAGCAGCGTGGGCTGCACCCACTAAGTGCACCCGCTGGAACTGCATGGCTTGTTAAAGGCATTTCAGGTGCCAAGCCCTTGAAAAACCTGCTGCTAAAGTATTTGAAATTATGATCCTTGGTGGCTGAGACATCCCAGCTGATCCAGCACCCTGAAATGTGCTCTTGTTGCAGAGCTGCTTCTCCTTCGGTATCCCAGCTCAGTTTCCCAGGCTGTGGCACTTTCCTCTCTTCCCCTCAGTCTTATAACCGTACAAAAGGAGTCACAGATCCAGGTTCCTGCTAGACATTTCTCCTTGTTTCTGTTTCCTTGGAAGCAGCCTTTCTCCTTTCAAACCTGAGAAGTCTTGTGGTGCTGGCAGGCACCTTCAGACTACAGCCATCGCTATCCTTTTCCTGCTCCAGAGGAGAGACCTAAAACCCCTGCTGCTCTTGGAGCATATAAAAACAGGAGAGTAAAGAAACTATTCTGCCAAGAACCAATTTTCTCCCAACTTGTTTATCTGCCTCTGCCCTCCTCCCCTCCTCTGTGTGTTGGGTTTGGAGTCACCATCTGACACTGGTACAGGAGGTTGGAGGACTAGGTGGAGGCTGGTGCACTATCTCCAATCCGTGCAACCAGCTGCATCTTGGCAGGGCAAACACAAGTGAGCTTTCTAACACCAGAAGCAGCCTTTCTCATTAAGCAACTTTTCTCTTTCAAGAGCTGCAGAGAACTGTCCTTGTGTGGACACGACCTGGGCATCATTTCCCTTTCACACTGGTATGAACATGCAGCAGCTGCATTGATGTCTGCAGAGCCAGACCAGTGTGAGTGAGCATCCCAGGGCTGCAGTTCAATATATAGTTGGAGGTGAGACATGCCTCACTGCATGTAGCTTGGTCTGATCAGATCAGCAGTCCAGGAGGAAAGCCTGCTTGAGAAACAGCATGTACAACCCATTTTTTAAACTACATCGCATCCAGCCTGGACAACACAGATGAGAAGGACCCCAGCCCAATGTCTCCACAAAGTCACTACAAATACTCCCTGCTCCATGTTTGCTCAACTCAGGATCTTCACATCCCCCGCCAATCTTCTGGAGCAGGGTTTGTAGGAACCCCAAGCAATCATCAGGGACCCCTTGGCTGAGTGCCCAGGAGCTTCTGTGAAACAGAGAAGTTGACTGGCGGACTGAACAGCTCTGTCTGTTAAACACAAGCCCAAGGCAGGACAAAGCAAGCAGACCAGTGCCAGGCAGCGGCCTGAAGCAACATGAAGAGCAACAGGAGTCTGATGTCTCTATAGTCTCTCTCCTATACTGGCAGGTCATTTATCCCAGAGGGATGGCATCTTCTGGGTCCACAGACACAGCCACAGCCTCAGTGAATGTAGCACATGATTGGTGAGCTCCTTAAGCTGCTTTAACCCTGGGAGATGCATATCCTGGTCTAAAGGATAATGGTGTGTCAATGCTGTGGCATGCGTGTTGCCCTCACCTCAGGTGTGCTCAGGTGTCCTTTCAAAGGTAGCAGAGCACAGGAAGAGTAGTGACATGCATGTATGTACACTCACACCAAGCAAGACCAGACTTGCTCTTGCCCCCAGCTCTGGAATTACCATGGCCCCACCGGCGGCTGTAGTACCCTTTAGAAAGTGTCCATCCCTTAGCAAACCACACATTTACCATTACTAATCATAAGACCTTCATTGCACAATCCACACCCAAGTATTTCCACTTAAATACTCCTTATTTACCCACATGCAAATTCACCCAGCATCAGAAACATATTTTAAAACCTGAGTTATATTTAACAGTAAAGACATTAGATTTCACTCTGCTACTGGGATGCTTCCACTTGGCCCAACAGTGGTGCTGTGGAATGCATCTGACCCTCTCAACCCCTTCCCTGCACAGTGCTATTTTCTCTGTTACATGGACAGAGGTACACGACAGGACTATACCTGTACTGTGATAGCAGCCTGAGGCATAAATTCCCCAATTGTTCACACCACCTATAAATTGGCTTGCTGTAGGTAATGACTGTGACCTTTACACTTTAAGCCTTGAAGTATAGTAGGTTAAATGTAAATTAAATATATAGGACAGATGCTCATAAATGTAGAAGTGTTACATCTGCCAATAGCGTAGGCTGCATCTTGACTTAAATTAGGCTAAGTAACACGAACAGGAAACAGAATAGCAGGAAAAATGTCAGACGTGTCAGAAGAGAAAAATAAGTTGGGACTTTCCAAAAGTGAAGACAGCAAATTAACTCTAATGCAGATAACAAATTAGGTATACCTGCTTGTCTTGTGTGACATAGTTTTACACCAGTGATGTGACAAGGAAAGAGGAGCTCCCCTCAGTGACAGAGCTCCTTCTGCCCTTAACTACAACTGCGATCTGCTCCCAGTTCTCATTAAAAACTCAAACTCAAAAAAACTCGTGCTGCAACACAAGTGAGTTTTAGCCTTGGGAAGGCTAGGCTCTTCTTGCTGATAGCAGTAATAAAGCTTCTGAGTCTTTCTAAGTTGTTATTTTGTATCTCATAAGCGATATGATTTGCACACACTAATTAATTAAATCTTATCTATTCCATAGTCTTTCTTGTTCACTTGTGGTACTACATAACCAGGATTTTAACATAAATGTTCAATGTGTTACTGTAGACGTCTTGCTCCAAGTCATGACAAGAATACAGCCAGCAAGACAGGGGAAAATTGTATAATGTATTTTGGATACTTAAATTTAAAAAGTTTTCTGACCTGGTACAGTACCTGGGGCACTATATGACCCTGAGGTCCCTGATAAAATGACTTTCGTGGGTGTCCAATGCAAACTGACGCTGTGGTCAGTGTTGAGTTTAGGTTCCTGTAGCTCACCCATGAAAGGGACCAGCTGGGTGTTTGGACCCTCACCCAAGCTGTGATCCTGCCATAGGTTACATGCCAGTTCATTCGCAGAGACTGGGCTGCTCAGCAGCCACCAGCTCGTCAAATGTTTGCAAGCTAATGGCTGGAGGTCACAGCCTCAGCAGAAACCTCAAGCCAGCAGAAGTAATTTCCATTCCCACATGCTGAGGACCAAACCCTTTGCTGTCAAGACATGGGCCTGATTTCCCCATGCTAGTAGATGGGTGACGGTAAATAGCTGGGACATCTCCAAAGAAGTATCAACTCTGGGGATTTATTCTCGTATGCTTCCCTGAACAGATCAGATTCTTGATCTCCAGTGTGAATGAAACACGTTCCTGTGGTCTCTCTTTAATTTTTTTCTCCTCAGACTTCCTACTGCACCTCTATAAAGAAGTCAGCTCCAAATCCCACTAAAACGATGGCACATCAAATCTGCAGAATTGTTTTCTCACATGCTTACATATTTTAATTGCTACTTTTAACTGCAGCTAGTCCTGAGCTGGAGAAGAGATGGCACCATCTCAGTGAGTGTGGGAACATACAATTATTTCCAGATCCACAGAGCACCTTCTGTGTGCACTCACATACAGTTTTCTTGAAATTAAGGAAACATGCTGAAAAAATACAGCCAACTAATAATGGATGGGGGAGGGGGAGGGGAAGTAATGTCCAAGTGGAGACCTTTCACTCCCAGATGATGAAGCTGCGTCTTTGACAGCACTTTTTTGTGTCCCCACACAGGCCAGGAGCAGTGAGATAAGTGCCAGAAGCTGCTGCAGGAACCCCAGGGTCCAAGCCTGCTCTCCTGGCCCCTGAGAAGGAGCCTTTCTGGCTTGCAGTGGTACCAGTCACTCCCTCCATCAGATCAGCTCCAAGATGGTCCAAGAAACATGGTCAGGATCCCTGTTGCTCTTCAGCTTTCCATGAGAAAATTGCTGAGAGCCTGGTAATTACAACAGTCCTCTAGTACGAGGTTTAAGAACCACCACACCCTCAGAAGTGCAGTGCTTGCTTACCAGAAAGTGAGACTGTGTCAGCTTTATCGCTAGCAGAGATTTAAAGGCTGAAGAATGTGTTTACCTGAAAGCATCGATTTGCAATAATGGAACAAAGTTACAGAAATGTAAAACAATAAAACACATTATTACATTGCATATAAAATTAAGGAATTTCCTTAACAACTCTTGTATCTCAGCTAGTCTACAAGAGTGGCCGAAGTCTTTGCCACACGTTTCTGGACTGGCAAGCCCTGGAGAGCTCTTACAGATGGATATTTCCTGTTCTTACTGAAAAGCTGGTGACGAGTATCAGAGCAGTCACACTAGGCAACCTATCTCTATCTCCAGAGGCAATACCTGCTTCCTAATGTCTTCCTTCTGAATTTCCCCTCAGTCCTTGCACCAAAGCACTGGATACCCTGCAGTACTGTGGGCTCTGGCAAACCTTCCAGAGGTGTATTTTGATTAACATATTCAGCTTCAGACTTCTTTTCCTATGCCCTGCCTCATTAGAATAACTTTAGAAATGATGCATTCAGTAATATGCTTTTATTTGTGTTTCACATGAATACCTGGAGAAATCAGCACCTAAACCCACAGACAGACTCCAAAACGAGCTTGGCTCCACGGTACGTTCAAGACAGGGAGACAGTCAGACACTTCAGCACCTGTCAAGAGAGAAATCTCACTGGCGTTTGGCATTTTTGCAGAAGGAGATGTCAGGTGTTTAGTACTCAGAAACCTGGCGCTCTCTGCATAGCAATGTCTCCCCTCAGGAGTATTTGGCACAGCGTGTCACACGCAGACTTTGCATTGGGCTCCACGAAATGGTGATCACTCAGCTGGCAGCCTCAGGAAGAAACTTTCTGATCTCACACCTGAAGTTCCTCCTCCAGTTATCGGTCTCTGCCTGCACCAAGTCCAGGTCTGATGGTAAATGCCACATGCAAGTCAGGCTTGGTCCTGGGCTCTGCTTGGCAAGTTCAGATTCCCTAGGGCAAAGTTTGCCCACAGCAGCCCCATCACTCCCAGCTCCAATACTCTGCAAATGTTCACCCTGCACGGTATTTGCTCTCCATCCCTTCTCAGCCCTTTTAATGCCTTGTTATCTCAAGGTGAGGCCCTCCGACAGCACCCTTGTTAATGCCTGTGCAAAACTACAGTCATCTGATAGACAGATAAGGATGAAGTAAAACACATTCCCATTCCAGCAGGCACCGGTGTGCCAAGCCTGCACACACTGTAGGTCGGGCCAAGGAAAGTAGGGCACTCTGGTGCAAGAACAAGCCCAGCCACACATTATCTCTTGATAGTAAGGCATTTATTTAATCATAGTTAAAGCAATGGACCTGATAGTCTAGAAGGACATGCTAGTACCCTACAAATGCCCACTTTTCAGCTTTGCCAGTGCACCTTGATCCCCACAGGCCTGAGTCCTCCCTCTGCAGACAGGCATGTCAGGCTGAGAACTTCCCTCCCTCTTCCAGCCTTAATCCCATTTGAGCAGGGGCTGGTCAGGTTGCTTTTTGGGGAAGGTGGTGCTGCAGCTCCCACATTTTCTGTGACTGCACAATGGGCAAACCAGCTCACATGAGAAGCTCTGAGGCTCTCTGACCTTCCTCTCTTGCAGTCTTGGTGACAACCAATGAGGTACAGTTTTGGGTTTTAAGAGGGAGACCAATAAGTCATTCACGTGCTGGTGGGACGAAGCCACAGCGTAGGGTTTGACATTTTGCATTTGTATCTTGTACCACAAGATTTCATGACTATGTCATGATTTGTAACAGCAGAGTTTCAACCGCTCTGAATGGAGCATAAATGAATATATCTGTGACGAAGCACCAGAAAAAACATTGGAACAAGGGTTAAAAGAACGACATTTATTGATAAATGAGGGCATGATCAACAGCAATCAGACTGGTAAGCACTCAGGAATGTGTCACTTGCATAAAGACCATGGCGCTGCTGAGTCACCAGGTGAAGGATGGAAGGATGGTATCAGGTTGAAAACTGGATGGCAACAAGGTGCAGCGTACTGCATGTGACGTTCCTCTGCCTGTTATCCCAACAGAAGACACTCATTAGCCATGAACATACCTGAAATAAGGAAATGCAAAGGGCAGCAAGCCTGCCTAAGATTTAAGGAGGGTGAAGTACACAAGGTTTGGAGACAAAGGTTATATAGTAAGAACTGTTGGCTCCTAAATAGTATAAAAGACGTGACCAAAAGCCAGTTTGTTGTCATCAATCAAGAAAAACCAAAGAGACACTGAAGAATTGACAGCCAATAGCCCTCATCCTTTATGCCACATGCAGGTGACCCTGACCAGACCACTTGGACTTGGTCCTGGTGAGTGGGATTGAGAGTGGGAGCGAGTGAAATAATTTCTTGCTTAAAAAAAAAATCATCTTCCTTTTCACTAAGGTCTTGCACTGAGTTTAGTTACATGAATTTCCTTCAAGGAGAAAGAAAAGTCTCACTGGGGAAAAGTGGGCATTAGCCAATAAGTAAACTTTCCTGAGAAACTTTGGGGTGGGAAACACCATGATGCTGCCTGTTGAGACTTGCTTCTGTATGCCATGTCATCTGGGACAGCGTCTCTGCCTGTAGCCCGGACAGGCAAGGGTGCTGAGAGAAGATTTTAACTCCTTGCAACACCCAAACACTTGATACATAACTGGAAATGCTTCTGAGGGGCAACTCATGTAGTTATAGGAGTACAATAGGAAGTAGCTATTTTCATGTCTTTCCTTCGGTTTTCTCGTTGGCAATTCACCCTTGGGAATAATAGTTTAGAGGTCAGTTATCTTGACACCACGTAAAGTGAACATGACACTTAGCCCTGAGTTACTTAGCTCCTTGTGGGTTGTGACAGAGTGGAAAAGGTGTGGGGGAAATGAAGACTGAATTTGGATGCAGAGCAGGGATTTATAAGAAAAGCACTGTACAGAAGAAAGCCTTTGAGGTGGAGAAATGGGTTGGGATCCTATAGAGTGCTTAAGACTAATTTTGAGAATAGACCAGGACTAAGACTCCATCCTAAAAAGCAGCCAGGCTAAATACACTGCCTTACAGCTGTGGAGGGCCCCAGGACTGTAACTTCCACCCCTTGATAGCTTTTCCTTCCATTTCGTGCTGGAAAACAGTGTAAAGAGGAAAAATCTGATTCCTAAAATGGGGATCCTGGAAGGATCCATTTTGCCCCAACCCTAACAGGACAACCCCAATCCCATCATTAAAAACCTTTGGGAGGGGCTAGCAGAAATACTTGGACCAAGTCTTGCCTGTGTCAGCAACCCAGAAAGAGATGCAGATCATGGATAAGGGGCCTGTTCAAGTAGCCACGTTCTCAGAAGAGGAAGATTTACAAAATCTTCAGATGCTTTGCTTAACTTAATCTTTGTAGAACCAAACAGTAGAAATCGTTCCTTGAGACAGCTAAGCCAGCTTCAGCAAGGCTTCCCATAATGTTATGCAATAAGGAGCTCAGCTCTGATATTTTTCCTTTACTTCCCTCACATCTGGTGCCTAAATGGGACTGCAATAGGCATCCTGAATGTGAAGAGGGCTGGGTGTACAGATGTGCCACCAATTGCTGGAAGCAGTAGGACAGTATCTGGATGAAAGATGAAATCTTCTGACTTCAGACACTTCTCCTAGGGGTTGCTGACAGCCCAAAGCTCAATCCACTTCATGAGGTTTCTTCTTTAGAGCAGAACAATGTCATCTTGAGCTTCCCATTAGAGACCTATGAAAGCTAGATGTCCACTGCGTGCACTTGGCAGGAGACACTCTCCCCCACCAAGTCCATTGTTCAAACAAGGACACTTCAGGGCAGGGACAAGGAGAGGGGAGAAGAGGCACTGAGTAGACCCATGGAAATCAAAAGTATTAATCAGCAATATCTGTATGTACCCGTTAAGCCTCTCCGCTGTCCTTCCCCCATTCCCATTAAGATGACAAGGCCTCCTGGAGAAGAAGGACTAAGTAGTATGTCTAGCCCAGATCAAAGTTTAGAAAACCAGGAGTTTGCTTCCTAAAAACAAAACAACAGCCCTTTGTTGTGAGCCCTGCTAAGGCTCCATTCCCCAAATATGTTCCTCCAGCTACGTAAGGTGTCTCTCTATCCATTCACATTTTCTCTATGTTTGTGTGGCCTTTCTACTCAAGAATAGCTGTGTCTCATTTCCCCTGAAATTCATTCTTAACTGAATTAAATGAAACATCCCTACCAGGCAAACCAGTGAGACCCGATTTGTTTAGCCATTTTCTCAAAAGATGCCAATCAAAAGCTGTCCTCTCCTGGAGCCATAGTCCAGTATCAGTCCTGGTCAACCTGTATCTCTGTGCACCAGTAGGTCTCCACAGCAAACTGCGTATTTCAGAGATAGCAGGACACAGCAATAGCTGTGTGAAGAAAAAATTCAGGACCAGGATTTCTAAAAGCAGAAGTTCAATAGTTGAGGACAGTCGGGAAAGCTGGCAACACTCCCTCATGGTTCAAGCCCTCCCAGTGATATCTCAGTGCAGCTTTAGTTATTCCATCCTGCTGTATTGGTTGCAGTGATAATGTGAATTTTACAGCTGCAGAACTTAGTTTGAATAACAGCATCTCATACATTGGTCTGCAAGCATCCATGGGGTGAATCAGAGTGTGTTAATTCAACTTAGATTTGACCTGGAGAACATTTTAACCAACACCACCCTTGGGAAAACAAAAGTAGTAAAATTTTCTGAAAGAGCAGCCTTACATTGGCTGTGCTTCCTTCTCTGCCACATTTTTCCGGGAACAGCCATCAACCTGCTGGCCAGGCCCCTGACAGTGCGTTAAGCCACGCTGCATTTCCAGGCACACGTATCCTTTCTGGGCACACCTGGGACCTTACCTGCAGCCCATTGGGTGTTTGAACAAGCATTTGGCCCCAAGAACAGCCTGTCCAGGGAGTAGGGGGAACGTAACTCAGGAGACTTCTCATGCTGAACCTTCTTTCTGTTGTTCCCTGAGGAAGGTCTAAGGGTTTGGGAGACAAAGTCTTTCCAAATCCCTGTTGGATCTCTTGTCATCTATTGAATGTTTCAGCAGTTCAGAGAAGAGCTGAAGTATCACACAAAGGCTCAACCTCCGTCCCCCGCAACCCCTCTATGTTTAACCCTTTATGATTTATTATCAAGACAGTCTCTGACTTGTGGGTCCTTCAGGTTGGCTGTGCTTGGATAGGGATATGACAGGGATGGTTTTCTCCCTTTTTGTGTGTGAAGGTAGCCAGGTCTTGCTCCAGTAAGGGCAAGTAAAGTATGAATAGTAAGCTCAGAATTTGGCCTAGGACTGAGACCATCTTATTCCAGCTAATGGGAGAGCAACTGGCTTCCTGGTGCCTTCAGGGATGCAATAAGAGGGCTGTCTGCCTGACTCCTGCATTACGCAAGGCATCAGAGCAGCAGTGAGAAGGTCCCTGCTCTGCAGAAGCAGCTGAAACAGGAGCTGCCATCCACAGCACTGCCAATGGCACTCTTGTGGGCACATGGTGGAAAATTCAGTGATTGGAAGAGTGCATCCTTTGGACTAAGAGTGCTGCTGTTCTCAAGCACCTTCTACCTCCAGACACAGCATACCTCATCTTCAACAGGAATCCTAATATAATCAGTTTCTGTACAGATGCAGAAACTACTTTAATCTTCCACATTCATCTCTCTCCGGGACTCCATTTGTTACTTTCCAAAGCCTGGGTTCGCTATACAAGGCACATTTCATTCCTTTTCCTTCCTTATTGAGCATGAGACAAAGTGATTTATCTGTGGCTAATGCACAGGACCATACAGCCCACAGCAGGCAGACAGCATCTGCACTGAATGAAAAGAGTGATTTTATGGTGCCTGGGGATTGCACAAGTGGATCAAGTTACCATGGCTTAACAAGACGCAGTGCATGCACTGAGCTGTGAAAAGTGTTCATGTATGCTCTTAACCCACAGCACATCTGAGGTAATGTGACTTAGCTTAACCCACCATAAAAGAAGGTGCATTCCTTGTATTTGCCACAGACTAGGAGCATATCCACAGACAACTACTATCATCCCCTGGCATGCTGTAATTTGTTCAGAGACTGGAACATGGTAAGTCCTACTGATTCTTGTAGTACTGGGTTCCTAAGTATTGATGTAACCTCTGAAGGTAAAGTTTAGGTATGTAGGTCACTTGGGGAAGGTAAATTTTAACGCCAAAGTCACTAGGAAATGTGGAAAGTTCAGAAAGGTTAGAGTTAGCAGAGCCAGGGACTTGCAGTCATGGTAATGAAGAGGAACTAGATCTAGATTTGATACCCTCCTGTGGGCCAGCTGAAGTGGTTGACCAAAGCTTCAAGCCACATGGATCCACCCTGAGCGACGATTTGGGGATCTTTGGTGGTGTCTCCAGTTTGCCTACATGGTGGCTGAAGAGAATCAGTCCTTGTGGTGGCCTACAATAAGTACGGGCAAACCCAGGTCTCCATGCTGTAATGTCCTTGCGGGGAAGCAGCTTTCAGAGGAACCACCTGGACTGTGCAGAGCTGCAGAGATTCAGGCAAAGCTAAAGTAGAGCAGAAGTTTTATTCAATTTCAGACAAATGGTGAGTTTCAGATAAAAGCAAATAATGCAACTGGCCAGAAGGTATGGTTATTGGAAAAATCAGCTGATGGAGACTGTGTGTGATGGAGTTGAATGACTGAAAGCCTTTTTCAGGGATAGAGTTCAAGAGCTATGGAGCAGCTCTAACTGTAAAAGAAGTAGGGGTTAATTTGACAATTTCACAGAAGCATCCACTGAACACAAATAAAGGAAGCTATGAAAACAGCTGTCTTTGCAGCATGCAGTTGTGCTCCCCAAGGGTAATGAATTTAAAAGATATAATCAGATACATCAGATCATCCTTACCTAGGGGATGTTCTTGTCAGGCAGCCTCTGCACTGCATTCCTCTGGTGTATCAGGAAGCAGTGAAATGAGACCTGAATAATCTCCTCAAGGATGGCTGGGACAAGTCACCTATATCATCTGGGTATTTCCAAATGAAATTGTAGAATAACGTCATGGAGACTTGAGAATATGTGTGCTATAGCTTGAGATTTAGTTGAGTTACGTCTCAAGTCCCTATGCTGTCAACAGAGAGAAACAGGAGCACTGAGGGCATGACATATCCTGCAGCAGAGACCTAAAATAGGTCAGGTGGATCAAGGCTTGAAAGAGCCAGTTTCTATTCTTTGAGTGCAATGACTGATGCAGACACAGATGTCTACAGTGTAGACATCTAAAGTCAGGGGAGACAAGCTCAAGCTTTGCAGAGCTGCTCCTTCTCCATTCAGCTTACACCTGAACAATTGGTCAGGAGCAAAACAGTACATTTTTCTCTCCTTGGCATCTGGCTCCCATTAAAGTGACACATGAGAATCAGGGACTGTCTTAGTACAAATGATTGACAGAGCCAGACAGAGCAGCTAAAATAGCAAATGTACCTAGTAAGCTTTCAGACTCATCATCTCAAGCAAACAGCTTCTTTGCCTTGCCTCTTCACCCCAAGAACAGTATCAGGATGAGGCTCACTCCTCACATACTGCATGTGAAGAACAGTAGGAGAGGCGACTGTGACCAACATTTGTCATGCCACCAAGCCAAGAAACAATCAGTGCTTCTCAGGGGTCCCCAACATTTAAAATGCATTATCACAGACCAAGTTGGTTCATAACCCTCTTGATATCCACAGTATTAGCTGTGAAGCCTGCTACAGGTTTGCAGATGGGCTAAATAAGTGTGCATTCATGCACTGTGGACATCACAGGGGACATCACTTATACACAACCTGATATCTGCAGACATCATGATTTTATTTGCTTCTACAAACCATGGGAAAAAAACATATGGCTGGGAAGAGAGATTTCCGCTGTCATAAGGATTCAGGGTTTGAACTGCAGACAGCATGTAAAGGATAACATTGTCTCCCCTAAGGGTATTTTAATCTGTGTGCCTTCCAGCACAGTGTGCACTATAGGTCTGCAACATTGAATGGTACTGTGGCTTGTAGGCTCCTGCAGAATCTACAGAAAATGCATGCAACATTTTGCAGTGAATTTACTGCTGTTTGACCAAGAGCCACACTACTAGAATAGATCGATATAAAAAAGGCATTTTGGCCAGTGTAGGAAGAGCTCTAGACAGTGCTATGCTGAAATTCAGAGATCCATTCAACCTTTCCAGTCAATTACAACATCACAGTGGTTTCTGCTGCTGTAAGTGCAAGTAGGGTTCAAGCAGAGTTTCTCCCTTCATGGGAATAACAGGTCACTCAGCTTTCCCTGTATCCTGTGGATTGACTGACTTTGGCCATTCAGTAGCACCAGATTCATCTGAAGAATCAGTCAAGGCAAGAAATTCTTTTGCCTTGGGTCTTTGCTGAAGATCTTTCCCTGCACTAAATCTTTAAGATCTGTTCCTGAAATGTGGAAGTACTGCCCCACTGTCAGACAGAGCTACCATCCCTGTTTTAAGGGTATTCCTGCCTCCCACTGCGGCATCACACTAATCCTGCTGCTGGGAAATTGCCCCGAGGACCAAAGGTAGGTCCAGGATGTGTGGCTCCAAATGCTAAAAAGTGAATGTGAGCAATTCCCAGCACCTGCCCTGCAAGTTGCCCTCCTTGAGCACTGGGAGGGTGCGGTGGGGATTGCGAAGTACAGCTGACAGAGCGGGGAGTGGCAGCAGGCTTGTCAGAGCTGTCTATATTTAGGTCCCCGCAGGTTGGAACAAGAAAGCAGGAGGTCTCCTTCTTGTTCTCCCCTTCCACATGAGTTTGCCTGGCAGCGGCGTCTATCAAGCCTGACCTAATTTTATAGCTCCATTTGAACTTCTCCAGCCTTGCAAGCTGACAGTGCATCCTCACGAGGTACCTCAGATGGATTTCTAACATCTGCTCATTAAAGCACTGTCTGTGTGTGTCTGTCTCGGAGCCAAGCTGCCTGTTTTGCTTCGGATGCCATACTTCAGACTGCATCTTTGAGCTAAAGATTGCTCATTAGTCTGCCTGGTCCAGCACCTTATTTGTGGAACTGGCCAGGGCCACAGCAAGATGCAACAAACTTAATGGCCAGTGGTCAGTGGTGCCATGGAAAGGGATCTCTCTGTCCTAATCCTGCACTGATGAGCTCTTCCCCAGAGCAGAAGATGACATTCCCTCGGGCAATCACCTTCACCATTATCTCAGCTCTTTCATCTGCAGATATTTCACAGGCTGCAGCTCTACAGTTGTCCAGCCCTTTGAAATGGGCTGTAATGGTCAGTGATTCAGTGAACTGCTGCTGAAGGAATTGATCTCTAATATGTCATCTTTCTCTAAACCTCTCACATCCAAATCTCCTCCATCTCTTCTTCCTGTTGGACTGGTTTCATTAGGTGTCTGACAGCAATCCCACTGCTCCTCCTCACTGTCACCTCTGAGCACTTTCCATCCATTGATAGTGACTTCAGTGCCTCTGCCAGTGTACGGTCCATAAAAATCAGTACACAACTATGCCTCAGTGCATGGTCTGCTATGCTGGTACCCATCTCTTTAGAGGTTGTGGGATCTTAATGGCAGAGGTCAACACATTAATCCATCTCCAGTGCAACAGAAGCTTGACAGAATTAAAATATTTAATTTCTCATCACACTTCATAACAAAACTTTATTTTCTCTCTAATCCTCTAAGTAACCTCTAGTTACTTTCATTCTTGTACTATCAAAACCATTAACCTTTCTGCAGTCCTACTTTGTCCATTTTTGTTTTCCTCCTCTGTTTGTTTCTCCCTCCACCCATTTTTATGGCAGTGTGATAAATAAATCTGAATACTCTTCCCTAGGCAACAATGCTGACATTTTCAGAATTATGTCTTGAGTGTGGTGGTTTTGCCCCCACTTCAATCTTTAATTACATTTCTTAGTTTTCCCACCCTTAACTTCCAAAATAGGGACTGCCAAGTCCATTCAAGGGGCTTGTGATAAAACCTGGAAAGCTCTGAACACAGAATAAAGTTTGGCAACAAAAGGTCCACACTGAAAGGAGTTTCTAATTGACAACCTCTCCATTGTCCATAATATGCAAAGGTCTGAAGTTCAGTTCACAAGAATTATTTTGCTTTCACCCTTGAATTGCACAGAAATGAAATCTCTCAACTCTTGTTGTCCCTTGAGCTGTTTCTGATAAAGCTGCACTGGAATGGTCACTCTAAGGCATAACTGTCTGTTGTGGGAACCGAAGAGAAATGAAGGACAATTCGTTTGAGGCTCCTCACAACCCATCTGCCTTCACTTGGCAAACATCTGTGATTCCTAAACTGTTGCTCATAGCCCTGCCCAACTGGACTGTTTCTTCTACTCTCATCTTTCACCCTGAGCAGATCAGAGACCTCAGCCTTGCAATGCTAGATGGAGAATTAACATGCTCCTGAGGCAGGACTTCCAGGTTGTTAAAGCAAATTAGAGGAACATCAAGGCTGCAAACTCAAAACATTCGAGAAAGCCTGTGGGTTCCTGCACAACCACAGCTGAGTCCCTGGACAGTGGTATCATGATCATGTCTTTCCCATGTCATCACATACAGGTTTTTTCCCACCAGATCTCAGGTTCAATTCTTTTAAAAAAATTTCTTTGAGCCTTTTCTTACATTTATGTTGTGCAATTTATTTTTTTTTAGGGTTTTCCAGGTAATGGTCCTTTTCTTTGAAGTTGTCTTTCCAGCATACGTAGATACAGCTGGAGCGGGCTGGGGAAAGCTTTAAAATAAGTTTCCCACACACCAAGAGATTAGAACAAACAATAGGAGAGCAAGCTGCAGTGAAGGCAAGTGCTGCAGAACAGCCCGTTGGAGGGTTTGTTAAGGCGCCATGTCCTTGTATCTACTGTAACACTGAGAAATCAGCAGTTATGCTCTCATCTGCAAGCCAGGTCTGGGATGCCCTGTGCTGGCTGGCACACAGGGTTTGAGCTCTTGCTACCTGCCTGGGAAGAAGCATAACCTTTTTCAAAAGGATGCTTTGCCTTTTCGTTTCGCATGCTGGGAGCTGAAGAGGAACCCAATGTCTCCTTCCCCATCTGCCTCATTCCCAGTCATGAAAGCGTCTGCCTCCATCGATTTTTCCCTTATCCTATATAAAGTCTCTTTACTCTCTTGTGTGCAGTGAACTCAAGTCCTAGACTGACCCTCCAATTCTCCCACCCTTAAAAGTTAACTGTTAATTATAATTACTTTTCAGAATACACCCAGAACTGAGTCCTGCCTCTGCCAAGGGCACCCTAAGCTGTTTCTGTACTGAGTGCAGTACACTCCCCTTTGGCACGCAATGCATGATTACAATTAATTTGCTGCTTTTCCAAACTGCCATGAGAAATAGAGCTTCCAGGAAGAAAAAGGGCCCAGACTCTACTCCCAGTGCCCTGAACAAGACAAATGATGAAAAGAGTCAGTATCACAGGGGGGATCCTTCGGTTTCTTCCAGTAACCAATTTTTTCTGCAGTATCTTTGTCAATGTCTTCAGCCCCTTTAGACCTCACGTTCTTGCTGATCCAAGATACTACTTGAACTGCCTCCTCCAGTTGGCTGACGTTGAAAGCTGTGAGTGAGACCTCGTGGCACCGTGGCTACAGGAGATCACATAGGTGTATTAGGAAGGCTGCATACAGCTCAAGTGGGAGTAGCCCTGGCTGCAAACTCTACACAAGCTACAGAGGTACCTATATCTCAACTAACTCAGAAGATGCAGTTTCAGCATTGGTGACAGGACATTCCCCTGACCGATCACAACAAACAATATGACACCCAGCAAAGATGATGAGGGAGCCCAAATCATTCCAACAATTAGCCAATAATAACAATAAAATGTTTCTAGAATACTTTTCAAGGTTTCTGATGCATAAGTCACTGATTTATCTCATTCTGGATTGAGATGGCTTCTGGGCCAGAATACAGCTGCTACTGAACAGGGCACAGATAATCTACGTAGTTCAGGAAAAGACAAATAATTTTGGAGCCAGATCCCCCACTGATATCAAAAGGCAGAACATCTTTCCCTGCTCCACTACTTCATGCTGTCATTTCAAAAGTCCAGCCTGGCCCTGGCTTCCAGTGGAGCCTTGGGGCAGAATTGTCAGACAGATGTAGTAACCTCTGCTGGAATTCACGATAACATTAGTTCGGAACTCTTATATAAAAAATATAGCCAGGGGTCTTCAGAGACCGTAACCCGTCACAGTCTTTCCAGATCCAAAATACATTGACTTAGTTCTGACTCACAGACCAACATGCCAGAACGCAGCATCTTGCCCTGCAGCATCACAGCTTCCCTTGGTGGTCTCCCAGGTAATCCTGGCTAGCTTGTGGGAGCTGACACACAGCTAGTTACAGCAGCAAAACCTCTTCCATTGATGTTCTTGGGGCTGCTCTGCCCGCTCTCCCTTATGACCGTAGAGCCTCCCTCATATAACTGCAGCTTGCATGAACTGCTAGCAAGACTTCACCCAAGTCAGACCTCTTGTGTCCACAGTGATCCTGACATGAAGCACCATCTCTGATGGCTTTATGCAATTTCCCTCTTTCAAACTGCTGGTTTGGGGTAAAAAGAGAAAAGCGATCCAAAGCTCTCTCCCTCAGACATCATCTGGCCCCAATGTAGCTCTCTGCAGGCACCATCTCCACTGGTGGCTTGGGAACATCTGGACACCAGCCTTTCTCAGCGGAGCGTGCGTTCAGGCAGCGAATTCCACCCACCTCTTTTTCCAACCACTGTCATTTTTTCTGGGTGTCATCTCGAAACATTCCAGGTTTATATATTCATATATAACAACAGGGCATGTTGCAGGGCGTGAAGCAGGCTATCGCCGTTGGCTTTAAATATCCTTCTGTTCTTCAAGGTTGGGATAGTTGTTGCACAAATGCAATTACCACAGCAAGCTTTAGTACCTCCTACAGGGTGATTCACTGAGCTGTCACAGGTCTCAGGGGTTACCCCCATCCAGGGTTATCTACCTTCTGTAAGAAAGAAACATTTCTTAAAAGCACAAAAGAGAGAGAGAGAGAAGACACACTGGCCACATGGCATACTACGTAATTGCACAGCTTCTGGACTCTGCATAGCAAAGCATTCAGCCTTGCTGTCTAGATCAATGGATTATAATGTACACCCGCCCACCTGGGTTATTGGTCTGAACGTTCCAAAGAAATTCTGTAGAAAGATAGGGAAATATATGGAGTTCAAGTTGTTTTGCAAAACTGGCCACTTTTTGGAGTTGTTAAAACTGTGGGAAGGTGTAAGTCCTACAGAAAGAGACAGAAGGGCAGGGTGCAAGTGAGGCAAAGGTGGCAATACATTTATTTATTACATCATTCCTAGGTGATAAAATGCATTTATCTCCCATTTTTTTTTCTCCACTTTGTCCTGCAAGCCTTCTCCAGGGCAGACTTCTAAAGTCCCAGAACAACTTAGCTCAGTTAATGTTTTTTATCAAAAATAATGTTTCTCTCCTTCCTGAAGACATTATTGCTCAGGGTGAATAACATTTGTCTGATAGACTGTGAGTTTTCAGAGGTAAGAATAGGAACCTGAAGAGGGAGATATGGTACTTCACTGACCAAGAGTCCATATTTCCCTTGTGAATACTGTGTACATAAGGATTTACTATGGTCTTGTCACCTCTTGCATGTCAGCAACTCCCCTTTTTTTCAATGAATGCACCACAATGCACCACTTTGTTAACCCTGACTTGCTGCTCATACCCAAAGGCTCCCATCTCCCAGGCATTAGGCACCTAATCTTAGATCAAAATCCTGAATCTTAGATCAAAATTGCCCTGCAGCGATCAAAATTGAGTTACTTGAAGTCACAAAGGTGGTAGTAGAAGAAGGAAAACATTTGACTCTCCACAACCATAGGAACCTCTCTGATTTCTGGGACCTTTTTCTATTAGAGAAGGATTATTCCCCCCAAAAATTATTTGAAACAGCTCAAAGATGGGGTGATCTGTCATGGGGCCAGCTGTGCTAGTGTCACTGCCACTGGCTGGGGGGGGCGCGGGGGCATGTCTGCCCTCTTCACAAAGCTTGGGGCACCAGTGGAGCAGGGGTGGGAGAGAAGAGCTGTAGGAAGATGCAGGGTGTCTGACAAGTCAGGTTTCCTATTTGAGCCCAGCTTTAGGGCAGACTCATTGCATGGCACAGGTAAGGCTGTGTGGCTGAGAGGGATGCCAGGGAGGAATCCTGGAGAGGCTGCAGAGGAAGCTCCAGCACCTCGGCTGTTTTCTCCCTCATCCCATGTTGATGAAAGGAGGTGCATGGCAACACCATCAGGACAGCAGGGACAGGTTCAGTGACACCATACCAGAGAAGGCAGCCCAGCATTGTGAAAATGAAAATCTTCTCTCAGTTCTTGTTGAATTGTCCACATTACACCCGTGAAACTAATTTGTCCCTTCTAGTCTTCACCACATGCAAAGCCCACTCTGCTGCAGCCAGAGACATCACAGCAAAGAGGGTGAGGTTGGGAGCACATCAGAATCTCTGCCCCATACCATCAAACCTCTCTGTGCAGCCCCACACCGAACCCAGGGCAGAAACTTTGTAGGTGCCAGGATGTATATGCTGTTTGAGAGCCAGCATGAGGGAGAGCAGCCATGGCAGCTAAGGTTCATCCTGCATTGGTCCTCCAAGAATCAGCAGGTTGGGGCCAAGCAAGAGCCCTGAAAGGATGCTCAGAGAAAATAACCAGGCCTTGTTCTGCAGGGAGGTTGGCTCAGCCTTCAAATGCTGATGATCTCCTGCAAGACAATACTGGGTCTGAGTCACAGTGTGGTACCAGAGGCCCCACGCTGGCAGGAAAGCTGTTTCTCTGGCAAAAAAATGGACAACCAGGTTCTCCTGTTGGACTCCAGTTTCTATTGACAGCAATTAGTCTTGGTATGCCTAGAGAAGTCTGACAAACTGCGTATTTCTTACCTGAATCCTCCAGCTTATTCAGAGGGTGCATCATCTTTGTTGTTGCTGTCTTAAGTCCTAGCAAGATGTGCTCCATTTTCTGTGATGGGTAAAAATATAAAAAATACACAAAAGCTGATATTTAAACCTGAAAAAAACAATTAGACATCCAGGTCTCATTGGATTAGTTGGAGCTACATATCTGAATACCCTAAGCGGTTCCATTGATTTCAGCCCAGAGAGCCAAGAGCTTTGAAGTATACGTTTCATGGAAACATCAGGGTTGTAGAATAGCCACAACATGCTCCTGCACGGCCTCGGGACTGCTCAGCAGGACATACGGATTAACGAGCAGCATCCTGGGCTGAAGGAATGGCACAGTGAAGCTGCTCACAAACCACTTATCCAGCATGTTTTTAACAGGATTCTTTTTTCTTGCAACCCAATCCCTTTCTAGTTCACTCATGAAAACATGACCTACTGTGAAACCAAGTCAAAAAGGTACTTAGGCATCCGACTCCTACTCCTCAGATCACAGGTAGTGTTGATTGACAATTTTAATGGCAGCCTGGGCACCTAAATCCACTCAAAACCTGGCCCTTAGGCCCTGCTGTTGGACAGGTCATGCCCTCTCCACTGCAGAAAATGCCTGTTCTTCAGTTTGAATTGCCTCCATTCTGTACTAGTTTTGCACTGTATCTCCATCTTCTTCGATCTTCATTTCTTTTTTCCTTCCCAATATCTCTGAGGTAACAGACGAGGTTGACTGACCCTAAAATCTAAACCTGTGCTGCTTCAGACTGAGGAAACTACGCTTCATATGAGTGTGCGTGGGCCTCTGAGCCACAGTTGCACCTTTGCTACAAACACTGGAGCTGTCAGTACCATCAGACCCAAGAGATGAGACGTATTTCCAGGAGACACAGTACAGAGCTGCTCTTCTCCAGATCAGCTGTGAAACCAACAAGCCCCCATGATTCACATATGTTCACTAAAGATGTTGCATTTCCCAACAGCAGAGACAGCAGACTCTACTCCAGACCATTCATTTCCTAGCTACAAGCATACTACTTCAAGTTAGTCCCATAACAATGATATTTCCTTTTCCCAACCTGTTTCACAGTCATGCTGCATGCTGTTACCCACCTGTTGTCCTCTCCTGAGAAAGCTTGCTTTTTAGTATTCAAAAAAATGAGTCCTGTAGTATCCTTAACAAGGGTGGTTTGATGTTTAATTTGAAAACATCTTGCAGTGGTTGGGTACAGTGATTGCCTGTAAAGAACCCAAAGATTTTTCTAAAAAGCTATCTTCACAGTAGGAAGACTATGGAAACAGTCTTCTGAACAGCACTAGTGACTGAGGAAGTTAAGTCCAATTACAAATTTCCTTAGCACTGAAGTGCTAAGCTAAAGTCTTGTTGACCTTCAGCAAGATGGAGCTTCTTGGTGTAGGTACTTCAAAGTAGCTGGGCCCCTAAATCCAGAGGAGCTGGACACCTACACTCTTCCGAGAATCTGGACCATAGATCCTGAACCACTGTAGAAAATGAGATTCTGCTGCCTTTATCACTCATTCACCTTTGAAAATGTTACTTTTCCAAGATTCCTTAAAGGATTCTGCATTATTAGGAACAGTGTTCACTCACATGTTCTCTGTTTTTTTCCTCCACTTAGTGTTGAATAGACACATGGCAAACACTCAACTCAACTTTGGTGCTAGTACTTTCATTTTTAGATTAAAGTGGACCTTTTTGTAATGGAGAGGTTAAAAACTTTCTTATATAAATGGATCATTCTTCAAGGAAACCTCTTCCAGTTTCAAAAATAAATCCAGAGTAGAATAGTGAAAAAATTAATCTGCATCCCTGGGGCTCTGCTCAGCCACCTGACTCTACACATGGTCCCTTTCAGTTTTCCAGGCAGCCAGCCATGTCCGGGACAACTAGGGGACCAGGCCCAGCCA
>NW_009193966.1:0-10187 GCF_000690835.1 Fulmarus glacialis
CTCAATCCATGAATTTTACTTTTTTTCCTACCAATTCTCCCCTCCATCCCACTGCAGGGGTGGGAAGTGAGCGAGCGGCTGTGTGGTGTTTATCTGCCTGCCAGGTTAAACCGCAACACTCCCCAAATCACCCAGGTCTCTCTCTTTTTACACCTTTGTTTCCTCCCCTAAATATCCCATAGTAAGTCTGGTGCAATTCTGAAATGCTCTTCCCCTTCATGCCATAATGTGTCTCACATCCCTGGGCAGCAACGACCCTTAGTCCAAAAGGTGATCGAGAGGGCTGCTCCTGATGACTCATCTTGGTGGTGGGTTTCACACCTGGATGCGGGAGCTGAAAGTTTCCTGGGTCAGCTAGGAAGGACCTGGACAAGGTGTTCATTTCTCAGGAGTCTGTAGTTTGAGTTCCCATCTGCAACTGTGTGCCCCTGTGCTTCTCTGGGCTTGTGGAGATGGGCCTTTGATAGGCTGATGGCTCCTGGGCTGGGCCTGGCGGGTAGCTGGGGTCGGGAATTATTTGATCCCTCAAACAATACTGACATTGTCTCTCTGTGCTTCTTTGTGGGCATGCAGAGGAGGTTTTATTGTATAACCTAACGAAGTTTCTTTCAATTATGAATCACATTTCAATAGTTTGTATTAGTGCTAGCAACTAAATAGTGGCTAATATTTCCCTGCTCATATTTTCCAGAGAGAATATTTAAATGTTTTGAAAGCTTCAAGTAGTAGTTTAAAGTGAAATATAACAATATAGAAGGCTTCTTTTAGGCCAATATTTATTTTATCAGATGGTGTGTAACTTATTTATCGTTGAGAGTTATCCAGTCTCATTATAGATAGTTATTCCTTTTAAATTCTTGACTAAAATCCAGTTATTGTTCAACTCAGTATTCTGAGTTTGTCTTGAGTAGATCACACCTGACAAACAGCTTGTGCTTCAGAAGTCAAGTTATAGTGATACTGAAATGTTGCTGAACAGTTGGTGCTGAATGGGCACCAGCTATTTCCAGATTTAGTTAGGAGGTTGATTGCAAATGCAGCACTTTTTTTTTTAAAAAGGTCTAAAAGTTTGATTTGATGGTACCAATGATAGAGCATTTCCATGTTTCAATTTAAGTAAAACTCCTTCTGAAAAAGACCGTACATAAACGTTTCAATAAAATTAGTGTTTCTCAATCAGTTGGTGATTTTTTTTCATCAGTTGATTGTAATTCTGTTCTAGCCCCATGCTCCCTGAACGACAAGGTCAAAACTAAAAGTCAAATAGGTGATTTTTTCCCTCTCATGAGGGGAAAGAGCTTCCATCAATGCTGATACTACTGGTTGCACTTTTTTCCTTTTACACTATTTTGCATTTTTATTATAATTATTGTAAAATTTATAATATCACATTTTATTAGTTTTTTCAATGCTTGTGGTGTTTACTCTCATGTGCTCAGCATAGGCTTTTATGCTTACATCATTACCCAAAGCAGAGTTGTGCATTTTAACTTCAAACATCCCACAACAATAGACCTAATTAAAAAGGAATATGTGGTACAACTTTTTTGGTAAAAATGTTGAAATCTACTGATGACCACAATGTGTTTTAGTTTATGCCAATATATTTAATTGGCCATAACTCAATAATATTCTGCAAAAGCTGATGAAGACTCATGTGAGGTAAGGGAGTAAGAGAAAGGGGAAGAAAGGGTTCTGCTCCCATCACACAATATATGCAACTCATATTAAAGCTCCTTAGAAGTACTGATAAAGCCCTGCGTCAGGTGTCCAGGAGAAAACAAAAGGCTACCCCTTAACTACAGACTGGAGTTTCTGGAATTTATAGAAAGGAAGATTCCATAAACCAGATAAAATTAAAAGTTGAAAAGGCATGAGTACAGTTCTATGCTTTGTAGGGTTCAAAATATTTTCTTCACCTCAAAAATAAGAATTGAGTGAATGAAACAAATTTAAAACCCCGTAATTATAGTAGGGTTTTCATTTTTTCTTTTATATGAGCGACAGAACTTGTATTCTGGCTCGATAAATTGGACTGTGTTCTGACACAATCATACTGATGCTGGCATTGCACTGGATTTCTGTTCTGATCTGTTTTGATTTTCCCAATATGGCTTCCACAAATGAATGCTAACACCCTTTCTCATGACTCATTACTAGAAACTAATATCCTATATCCAGCAGCGCTTAAATATGGAACAGCATTGTTGATGATACCGTATTTATACAGACCATCTCACACTAGCTACCTCTAAGGCAAAATACAGAACAGGATTTTGTGTTGTAATTTCATACAAAAACAATTGCAGAGATTTAGCAATATTTAGCATGTGCTTACATATGGAGTAAAACTAAAACCTTGTTGACTATTAGAGCAATATCAGTACTTAGAAAACTCTGCATAGTCCCCAAGTTTTGCCATACTGAAGAAGTAAGAGCCAGGATCTTTTCTTTCCTTGTTAAGCTTTGCCTTGGCAGTTTTGGGCCTTTCAATCCCCGAAAAGCCTTTTCAGAATCCCACCATAATAAAACTAGTCTTCCTTTAAACAATACAAGTCTTCCTCCATTGTTATTTAAAGCATTGACTCCCTACCAGGTACAGATGAAAGGTAACTGTGATTTGCTAGCCATCTAGAATGGCTTTTTTATGGGAATATTCTACAGAAGGGATGCTTTCAGCTAATACCCAATCAGCACAGTCATAGCAAAAAATATTTGTATTCTTCAATATCATACACAACATCAGTTAAGGAACACTGCCAGATGCTTAAACAATTAACCAGCTGGATGTATGCAGCATCTGCTTGTGTTGTGTATCTCTGTTTCAGGCAGAAAATGAAAGCTGTATAAAAAACTTCTGGTCAAGCACTGCAAAGGAGTGACTGTAATCACAGAGCAAGGTATATTGTTCACATTATCTCCTTTACAATAAAAGCAACAAAACATTTAATAACAAATTAAAATCAGGCTCTTTTTTTCAGCAACACTGGAAGATTCTTACGGTAGCCTTTGCCTCTTCACTTTGGATTCCCGGTTCAGGCAATAACTAGTTCTCTTCAAAGTCTGTCTATGCTTTACATATAACCTTTTACTGAAAGCTTATATTTTGTCTGAATTAAACATATTCCTCAACTAATTGCTCTGCTATTTGAAAAATTATAGGATCTTCTTGATATTCCCAGTAGGGAAACCTGGAATTTTTAAATACTATCCAATAACTAGTAAGTTTAAGGAAAATCATGGAAAGTTTTAACTTCTAGTGCAAAAAGGTTAAATTTCACTTAATTCATTTCCATTTAGACATTCAAAACTCCAAAGCAGTGGGGGTGTGAGTTATATTACGTTCTGTCTGGCTGTCTTTAGGACCAGTATATATATTACCCAAAGTAAAGATATAACATATACTGTCAGATATCCAAAAGAATCATTATTTAAAATGCATGCATTATCTGTCTGCACTTGTATGCAGAATGTCAGCACTGGGCAGAAGGTAGGCATCTCTAAAAGCATGTGAGAAACCTCTGGTCAAGCGAAAAAACTTTGTTTCTAATGGTCTTACTCCTAAGACAGTGCATCCTTGACATGCCACATAGAAAAGACATCACCAAGAAATACAGTCTAGCAGTAATTTTATAAAAAGAAACTTATTGATGAAATTATTTGCTGCTGAATTAGAAATTTTACACTGATTTTATGTAGTGTTATGTTACATACTTGGTAGTAGAGGAAGAAAGCCATCTCAGGGGAATCTTGAAAGAATGTCCTCCCGCTGCTAGTACCAGCCATGGATGAGTTTCCTCTCTAAATTTAAGTACTTGAATAGGTACAGTGTCCCCCAAATGACATCAAACCTGATATGATGTACTAAAGAGGTTATTCTGACTAGAAAATATTTTGAGCAGAAAAGGACCTCAGCTCTGCATATGTCATAACAGAACAAAAAAAAGTCCACTTTCTAAATCTACGTTAGAAAATTTTCCCAAAATTGAACTGCTTGTATTCTACTCTTTAAAACAGGTTTAGTAATTTCAAGAAAAAACTAAAATTCTCCCTGTTCTAATGTCCACAAGGCAAAAGCAGAAAAGTGTAAAAAGCTTGTCATAAAGTATTCGCTATTCCTGCTCCCACCTTTGTTCTGTAATTCTAGATGATGCCAAGAAATGCACATTTGCTATGCTGTGACCACATGTGCTATGGTCACAGCATCTGGAAGAACATACAATGCTTCCCAGCAACTTGGAAGCTTCCAAAGATATTTTTGTTCATGTTTTTGCAGAGATAAAGAAGAGTTCAAAAGGGCCACATCACAACACATCACCTTTGTAGAAAGCTGGGGTAAGATGTTCACATGCTGTCCTTGACAGTAAGTTCAATCACTGAGTGAATTCCTTTGTTTCCCTCTTACAATTGACATTGTTGTGTTTTTATGACTGTTTATCAACTTTTTGTAGCAGAACTTTGGGTTCCCGTGCAGAGAGATCTGGAAATTCAAATAATTTTCAGCCAACTGACCTCTAGGCTTATGTTGTGTGTTTAGTCCACCAGGAACCCAAGATCTTTTTTACTTCCGCAGAAATGAACATTATCAATGAATAAATGTAAAACCTCTATATGGATGTTATATCATTTTACAGGCTGGAAAACCAATAAAACATTTGATGTATGTTCAAACTGCATAATAAGTGCTATAGATTAAAGGTTAAATATTCTTACCTTCTCTGGTGTGAAGATTTACATCAAAATACTCTTCTATTTTAGACTTACAAAGTAGTATCCACACAGTTTTGTGTGCAGAGCTGATTGCAGCTGGCTGTGTTATTCAGTGTCTGCTTTATAGCTGATGTCAAAGGGGTCAAATTTGTGTTTCATTTTGCAGCCAATTATGTCTTCACAATTCATTTGAAAACAATGAAATCACTTTTCAAAGATGCATTGCTTTTGCAGAAAATAAACTTCTTACTCTAATAGCCAGTGATTCTACCACCTGGAAGTCCCAAAGGCTTTGCTTGCCAGTTTAGCAGAAAATTTCAGGAAATCCCCAACTCTCCACAAACTCTCCAGACACATCAAAAACAGAAACAGCGTTAAAGACCACATGATCCTGAATAACTTTCCATCTTAGAAAAATTCTACATCTTTTTGTGTATCACTGAAAGTGACATAATGTGGGCTTTGTTCCTCTTCAATCCTGCCAAATATGCCAATAACATTTTACTGGTTCTTCTGGAAAAGACTAGGGAAGGTCAGGGTTTTTTGTTGTTTTGTTGGGGTTTTTTAAGCAAATGAACTTATGTACTTATGTTCAATGATATTCCGGTACCAGGAAAAGTAATTATGTTTAACAAGCACTAATAAAGGGTATACTCCTTGTCTTAAAATACCACAGCAAAACATGCAGCTGATTACCTACAAGTACTTATCAGTGAAATTTGAACTGTTGTAACTTAGAACAATGTGTTGTACATTTTTAAAACACTTTTCTAAGCAAACATTTAGGCTATGCTACCTATGATGTGAATAAGTTTATATGTATCCACTATTTAACACTGTTAAAATAATTATTTCTAAATACATGCAGCTCTTTCCAATTAAGTGCTGCAATATGTGGAGGACTATAAACAAAAACAATGGAAAAGACAGACTTCCTGCAAAGACTTAAACATATGGAGAAACATAATCACCTTTTCCACCCAACCATCCTTCCTTCCATTATATTAGCATATAAAGTCATTTACAAAGTTTTTTTGAAGAGCTCAGAGCTCTGTTATGAACACCATTACAGTATTTGTTTCTTTTTTGAATTATTAGGTTTTTCTAAACTAAACAGTATTAGTTACTGTAGAAAATGTCTCAAGACAGCTTCAAAACAAAGGCAAAGAACACCAAGTCACAGTGTCACAGTGATATGTCCCATGCAATTTTTCAGATTTGGTCTCTTGATGTCTTTGCCACCTCATTGGAATTACCCCTTTAACATGGAAGTCATCACTACCTGAAGTTTTCCTGAAAGTTTTTCCATGAGAACCCAGTTTTTCTTCAGAAAGCAGGATTTCCTTTCAAATAACTGGGCCAGAACTGGTCCTTCAAACTTCAGATTTGTCTTTATAGTCCATTAAATGTCTCCCTTCTTTTTTAAACTATCGCAGTTTTTTATTTATTTTCAGAAAATGCTGACAGTAATTCAGAAACAACCAAGATGACTGAAATAGCCTTACTAGGCTTTTTTCTGTTGCATTGGTTGAATTCAAGGGCAGTGCAAGTTCAGAAACAAGAAACTCATTAAGCTACCTAAATGAAGAGAAGGAATACTTAGATAATCAGTAGTATTCTGAAAATGAAAAAGATAAATAAAAGTTATCAGACCTGATCCCAGAAGACAAATTTTTTTTTTGATCAGTTTGCAACAGGTGATGTTTGGAAGAGAAAACAAGAATTTTTTCTGGAGTAGAAGAGTATTGTGCAGAAGAACAGGTAAGTCTTTTTTGGATTATCCAACCCACCTGATCTCTGTCTATTTTCTTTTATTGTACTCCATCAAATGGTAGTTGGAGTTGATTTTACTTACCCTCTACTGTTTTTTCCCAAGGTAATTCAAGCAGCTGCCCTTGTTCCAGATCAACTATTGCTGAATCACTACTAAAATTGGCTGTTAGATGTTCCTTCAAAGTTTGTCTGTCTAGAGAATCTCATTAGACTTCAGCAGCAGCTCCATACTGATTGGCAATGGTATTCTCTTTCCACATTTATTGTATGGCAGTTACCAACCACAACAGGTCACAAATACAGATTATTTAAGAGATTGTTCATCTTTTCTTAAAATACCAACTCAGAATACTGATCCCTACTGAGACAGTGATTAGCATTTTGCACCAGTGACCACAGAAACCTGGTGGAGCATGAAAGCCCATATTGCCCTTACTGCTATGCTCATTGATCTGTTTGAATCACACCAACGAGAAATGTATCATGCTTTAGCTCCAGGAGCCCCCGATGTGCACAAATTCTAATTCTTAACTATATTATTTCTTGGTCACATGGTGTTTTAGTGGCCTGCAGAGATGAAACATAGCTGTTACATCGCACTCACACAAGTTGCACTTCAATACACATTGTGATGTCATAAACACTTGTGATAAGCGTCTATTTAATCACTTTACTTTCTTTCCTGAGAGCCAGCTTTGGTTCCTGACAAAATGAACCTTGAGTCTTTGCATCAGCAATTTTGATCTTATGTGACTTCCTCAAGCAGTTGCCATTCACCGAGTCAAAAAAAGTAACTCCTTGGAACAAGCTGATTTTTCTTCTCCTGCAAATTCTCAGTTCCTACCATATAGAAACTAAGCATAGTGATTTTACCTAGAGGTTTGGGGCTTTTGCAAACTTCAGTTAAATCTCCTTTTGTGAACTATTCCCACCAACAGTATATGTTAGGATTCTTTACCTCTCTTATACACCAAACCACTTGACGCTAAGATCAGCAGCATTGTCTAGCTTCTACTCTTAATATTGTTGCCTCTGGCTCAGAATATGTAATTTCTCATAGCCATATGTTCTCTAGTATTGCCACCTCCATCTAGCAGATATTTTATCATTTAATAGCCTTATTTTCAACAGAGATGAACACCTGCATCTTCCCTCAAAGCAGCCCTTAATCATTACATGTATATAGTATTATACATGCCCTCTGTATTTTTTCTTAATCATATGGGGAATAATAACAGATATTTTAAATAACCTCAGCACCTAATTTTTGCTCACCATTATCTTCTCATGTTCTTGTATATAATTTTGTTTTCCTTAGCTTTTAAGATTATCAGTGCTGTCTAGAATTATCTTAATTTCTAGATTCTAAAGTACATTGCAAGCTTGCTTTGCCCTTATTTGCCATCAAGGGTATTTTAAATGTATAAAACCAAGAATTTGCACTTATTCCTGAAATGATGGTAAAAGGTATTTCTTTTTACTTTATTACTCACAGCTTCCTTACACAGTAAGAGCAGGAAACACAACCCTAAACCCAAATAAGATACTTATTTTTTCTGAAAGTAAGCAATAGAGAAAGTAGATTATTAAAATTTTAAAGGTGGCTTATTAAGTATAGCCAAAAAAAAAAAAAAAAACAAACCACAAATCAAAATAAATAAAATCTCAACTAAACAGGCACACATTGCAGGACAGCTAAAATCCACAATCACTGCACACCTTCACGCAAAAAGTCAAAGGGCAAAATTCCTAATGACGTGGAATGTTCACACAATGACAATCACATCGCTTAAACAATACTCCAAGTCTACCTTCAAACTAGTTTTCTTCATATTAAATTCATTATATGATCCCAGGATCCAATGCTCAAAATATGTGGAAGAGTGACCAGAAGATATCAGCACTTACAAACCCACTAAGCTGGGAACTTAATTTTACTTCTGTAATGTCTCCACAGTTCATTTACACAAAACCAGATAATCTCTATTTTATACCACTAAAAATAATACTAAGGGAACAGATGGACCTATTTTCTGTCCAAGAATTCTGTTAGTAGATCAGGATAGGTAATAACATGATGGATTCAAAGGCTATTAGTTTTCAAAAAATGTCGTATTGTTTCATGATTAAATTTTACATCACGTTAATGTGTTACAATGTAATAATTAACAAGAAACTGAACAATATGGGATTTATAGAAGTTTCATAAAAATTAGTTATATTACAGATGAAAAATTCTTCTGCTACACATATCTTCCAAAATGCTAGACTACAAATTATAATTCGTTATGGTTAGTTGCAGCATGAGGCAAACTAACTAGTTCTCAGCTCATTAGTTCTTCTTTCACACAAAATTAATCAAAGTTTAAAGCTGTATACGTTAGCAGTTTAGTAGTCTGATTACAGATCAACAAAGTGTTTTTATTCTAATGTATGGGTTTGAGTTTAAATCATATGTTTAATGATTTATCAATTTGCAGATTCATAAAATCTTACAATTAACTCAAGCTAAGAGGTATTTTTTCCATTACACTTGTCTTAAGTACTTGCACACATACGCATGCATATATATGTAAATTTCTGTTGCCTTTAAAGAGCAAGAGCTTCATTTTTATATACTTATATTCCCATTATCTGTTTTACACGTTTCATGTGTCACCTCAATAAAAGTTTTACTGCGTATTTGACATTATATTTTCCAGTGAAGGACCACGAAGATGGTTAAGGGACTGGAGCATCTCATATATGAGGAAACACTGAGAGAGCTGGGACTGTTCAGCGTCGAGAAGAGCAGGCTCAAGGGGATCTTACTAACATATATAAATATCTGAAGGGAGAGTGTAGCGAGGACAGAGCCAGGCTCTTTCCAGTGCTGCCCAGTGACAGGACCAAAGGCAATGAGCACAGACCAAAACAGGGGGGGTTCCTCCTGAACATCAGGAAACACTTTTTTGTGACTGAGCACTCGCACAGGTTGCCCAGGGAAGTTGTAGAGTCTCCATCCTTGGAGATATTCAAAAGTCATATGGACATGGTCCTGGACAACCTGTTCTAGACGGTCCTGCTTGAGCAGAGGGGTCGGACCAGATGACCTCCAGAAGTCCCTTCCAGCCTCAACTGTTCTGTGATTCTGTGATTTGGTGATTCTGTGGCATCATAAGTAATAAAGCTTGGTTGCTTCAGTTTGGTCACTAATGGTTTCTGATGACTTCCAAGCCGTTTACCCACAAGAAAAAACAAACAGGCTTAATCAATGTATTTTTAGATATGCCACAATCCACTTGATTAACTTTTGAAAGTATCTATTTCTTATTTTCTATGTGAATTTCACCCAAAAGCCCCCAAACCTGAAACCACTTCCAAGGAACACACTTTAATGGTCAACTTTTTCTTCAAGCTTTTTTACTTAAGTACTCTATTGGCAAAAGGAGGCATCCATTTACAAGGACTAGGGATCTCTTTTTCAAAGGTTTTCCCACCACAAATAAAAGCAATGAGGCATCATATAAACTATAAAGAAAATACATATCTGAAGATAAAAGAGACACTCAGGTCTGTATCCAAAGATCCCAGATCAACAGTGCAGAGTTTGATGATGATGCCCTTTAAACTCCCTTTTCCACACAGCACAAGGCTCCCTTCATTGTAAGAAAATGAAATCCCATTGCTGCTGTCTGGAAAAGACCTCTAAAATCATCAAGTCC
>NW_009193967.1:0-17751 GCF_000690835.1 Fulmarus glacialis
GAAGGCACAGGGTGATCTTCACAAAGTTTAGCTTTCCTAGCTGGTCACATTTCTATTTAATCCTACCTAGCACCATTTGATGTTTTACCATATATGATCTTACCTCACCTCATGCAAAGGACTTCTGTTACTAAAACACTTTTCTTGCTTTAGGTTCCAGTTTTCATGTTAGATTTTCATGATTCATGTTAGAAACCATCTCTTTTTAAAAGTGCTGCAATATGCCAGGCTAAATTCTGTTTTTATGTACATAATAATCTTGTGTACTACTAATGAAAAATTATTATAAAATTATAAGTTTGAAACAAAGTTTTTTGTAGAGTTCAGTCCAGTCCTTATTCATCATTTTCACTGTTTTGTTTTTAACAGGAGTCCTGTGCTTGTGTTCCAGTGCGTGCATCGCCATGTCATTTGCCTAGACTGTTTCCATTTGTACTGTGTGACTATGCTGAATGACCGTCAGTTCATCCATGACCCAGAGCTTGGCTATTCCCTCCCTTGTGTAGGTATGTTTTAGCTGATTTTCTTTTTAAAAATTTATGTGATTTTAATTTCAGGGCAATATTTTTTTTATCACCTATTAGTTTTGAGTATATCTGTGGAATTATACTGTTTTCATAGGAGTTGTTTCATTTCACGGAGAAAATATTTGAATATTGAAGTGGTTCTTGCTGAGCATGTGAACTGGAGAATTAACTGGATTCCAAAAGGCATTTCTTTTAAAAGCAAATGCATACTTTCTTCACATTAGTGTTTTATAATCATGAAGTGCTAGCCGATGATAGCATTACATTCTGGTTAGAAAAAACACCTTGACCTCCACATTTCCACTTTCAAACTAAGTAAATTGTTAACTTTGTTGGCCTGTTAAAAAAGGACTGCAATAGGAATTTCAAATAGCCTTCCTGTTGATGAAGTTATTGCTACTAATTGTCACCTCATTGAATGAAATGTAGATCACCCTGAGAAGATAGTAGATTATCTGTTTTACCTGAGTAGGAAACAAAGTTTGACTTAACTAAACAAAGGCTTATACTGAACCTGGAAGGTGTGTTTTGAGAATTGATTCAATTACACTGGCACATGGACTGCAAAATTCTCAAAAATTTTGCTGTGAAGAAATATATTAGAATTTATTTTTGCAGTTGCTAAATTTGCATATGTGCATATATGTTTGTCACAAGTGCTGCATAGTGGTATGAGAATCATTTTCCAGCATATTAGAAGCTGCATAGAAGATGGGTTTGCCTGGTTACCTGAATGGCTGACATTCAGGTGGGAGAAAAATTGACAAAATTTCTTAGGAGAGTGCCATTTACTTAATGTGAGGACATGCTCTGAGGATATTGAAAGTAGATTAGTAAGAACCATTTAAAATTATTTATTTTTGATTGCTTCAGGAGCAATCTAGCAATGGTCATCAGTTCACATTTCACTAGAATTGCTGTTTGTGTGCTGTCTCACCAGATCTCATTTTATTTCCTCCCCAACAGTTTGGTTTGCTACTGCATTTACACACTGATGTCATACTGCACAAAACACTTTTTGATGTTGTGTAAGAAAACTTGTCATGAGGAACCTGACAGGAACTTTATACCCAGTGCTTTTTCCTTGACCTTGACATTACTGTAGTACTGTGTGGTCAGTCCGTACTCTCAGCCTCCCTCCTTGCTTCTCCAAAAGTTAATCCATTTTCTGCTCCCACACAAATTAATCAGCTACTTGAGATGAATCCATCCTTTTTTCCCCTCGTTTATCAGTTCTCTTCCCTGTTCTCCTGTTAGCTCCTTAGGTTAATCAGTTATCCCAGTGGTGCAGCAGGCAACTCATCTTTCTTCTGTCTTGTGGGCCTCCTTGCAACCATGGCTAGTGTTACAGAGCTTCCTCCAGTTCAGGCTGTTATGTTAAACTAATCGGCCTTCCGCCTCTTCTGTCTGTAAACCCATTGCTAGTCATGTTGCACAAAATTTATATTAGGATTTTTCCATGTATCTCACAACTCTAGTTGTTCAGTGCAAAAGTTTCATCTGTCTTTCTTCACAGAGAGAAGACTAAGAAGTTTGCAGAAGTTTTTACTCCTGGCTGGCAGTAGCAAGCTAGTGTTTTTCTCTCTTCTGTGTGTTGAACACTATGGGAATTGAGTGGTAGAAGCAGAGTAGGGATGGGATAAGGAGAAAATGCAAGAAGACAGAGCTGAAATACTCAGGGATGTGATTTCAGTCTTTGAGAGGTGAGAAAGGCATAGGCTTGGCCTAAAAAAGGGATACCAAAAAGGATGCACAAAGGATGACTGTACTTCTACTGTTCAAGTGAGATCGGGTTTAGCTGTGGGAATGGAAAAGCAGTATTGCTGCCAATCTAGCCTCAGCTGTGTTATACTTTAAGTGTTAAAATAGCTAAATATGGAAATGCTAAAATATTGCTAATCTTAAAGTTTCAGAACTCCCCAAATCAGAAAGTTGTTTTCAAAATACTATACATTAAAGTAGTACTAATAGTAGTAGTAGTAATAATAATACAATTGCAATACATTTTCTCTCTGTTCTCCAGTTAGTAAGAATGTTTCTTGGAAAAATTTCTGCGCAGGTGCTCCCCGTGCCAGTGGCGTGCATAGTTTAGGCGTGCCACAGTGCAGTCCAGTGCAGTGCTGTGCAGTACAGACATTCTTGAGCTAGAGCCGAATCGTAATGCTGAAGGGAAGGAAGTATAGTTGTGTCAGTATAGCACATAGGATGGGCTCTTTGACACTTCTGGTAGGCTGATGAGGACTGACCAGGCAAATACTACTACACTGTGCTAGTATCTCTGCACAGTGGTGTGTGGTGCTGTCTAGGCATACCTGCTAGCTCGGAGCCAGCCTGATTATCCCTAAGAAGCATTGACATTATACTGTGCTCGCATGCTTTGTGAACCACGGAGAGGTTCTCAGTCACAATCTCTGAGTATTCAGCAGTTTTAAATAATATTCCATCTAAACCCTAAAATTGATTGCTACCTCCGTCAGTTCTCTTTGTTCTCTTAGCAGTTCTGTATCAATAAAAGCATTTGTAAGCATCATCTTTCAGACTGCTTTGCAGGATGAAGAATCTAATCAGTGCTGTTGTAACTTCACTGGTTCATTTCTGCAGCTACCTGAACCTACTTTCTGGTATGCAAGAAATTTGGCTGTTTCTAGAATTAGGTTATATTTGAGTTAGGAACTGGTGACTATCTTTTGTCCTTTGAGAAGGTCATGAGGCTGAGTTGCATCACACCTGTGAAGAAGAGGAATGCCTGAGTTACCAACCCCTTCTCTCTTACTGTTGAGCTACAAAGGATTTTAGCCTCCTTCATAGCTATGGATCCAGCAGTTTTCATCAGCAATTAATTCAATTAAGAAACATTCAGAACAGTATCATGTGATTTTCTTTTCCACTTATCATGGCACTCCTACTGAATAGTATAAGATTGCATTTTTGCAGTCTACAGTTTGCAATCTTCATTTTTGCAACTATAATTTGCAGTTTGTATTTACATGTGAGGACGATAAAGCACTGTTTGACACAACTTTCTCTAATTACCTCAGTGAAGCCTAAAATGAATTCCCCTTGACAGGAATGAATACCATTTTTCTTTCTTACTGTGGCAGCGTTGGTTTAATACATGTTATCTCTAACAGCATGACTCAAAGTAAAAAATATTAGATCCGAGCTTTATTGAAAGGTTAGATGTTGATTTGAGCCTGCTTCTAAGAGGAATACAAAACAAAGTCGTATTTACTGTAATGAGATTTATGTTATGGTAGGTGACCAGGTTGCACAGAGAGATCAAAACAGTCTGTATTAATACATGTATTTTTAAACATCACCGACTAATGCTGAAGTAGTATTTATGGTGTCTTGAACAGAAAATACTAATGTTCTGAGTTCGGACTTTGTAAAAATTATTTTACTTTTCCATTTTCATGTAAGAATAGATTTAAAACTCTAGCCCATTTCTTCAAGGCATATGTGCAAACATTGCCCTAGAACTGTACAGGAGGGTTTGGTTTTGTAATTAAGCCTATTTAAATTGTTTGCACTTCCAATTAGTTCTGTTCATTCTAGTGTTTTTCAAAAATAGAGATAACATAATGAACATAGCCTGCAGTTTCCATTAACATTTGACTCACTGTTCCCGATTTTTATCAAGGGAATGTACCAACATAGCAAGTTTTTAATATCTTTTATTGGATCAATCTAAAGGTGAAAGCACTGCGCACACAACAGAATAAAAATAAACAGCAGCTGCTACGGCAAAGGGTCACTGTGACAGACGAGATCAGTGTTATCACATGTGTATGATAACTTGAGCTGCAAAGGATCTAGGGATTTCAGATAAACAGTGCTTCTCAAGTAGGTTTAATTTCTTGCTTCCTGGCACAGATATGCCAGAAGATGCATTTTGTCATTTCGTTCAGATATTTTGTGTGGTTATATCCTTGCTTTTCTTTGATTTCTGTTATGTGGCCTAATTAAGCAGGAGATAATATGTGTTCAGAAGACGGCTATCTTCTCAGCTGATGAGCTATGATATACCACCTTGATAATGCCATAGCTTCACTTTGTTCCAACACAAAATGTGTCATTGCTGTGATTTTTGGAAGAACAACATTAATTCCTTAGTGCTTAGCTGCTAATCTGGTGCCAGGCAGCACTACTCCAGCTGAGAACAGCCAGCATTGAGGACCAGAGCTCTGAGCACGGTAACTGGTGCATTGATAGGATTAGCTGTTCAGAGTAGCGTGGCAGCAGCCCCACGATTCAAATCCACTGTATCAGCTCAGAGCAAGGACTTATAGATAGGAGCTGGCTAGATTTCATTGGTCATTAAAATAAAAAAGTAAACGTTACAGATTATACTCTCTCTGCCCTTGTTAAATGGCAACAAAAATCTATCCCATCTCTCTGTATGGTGTCTTGTATTAATGAGGCTTCATGCATAGAAATTTCCATGAGTGGTGACCTCCAAGTATCTTTGAAATAATTAATAAGGTGCTTAGAGGGACAGATTTGCATATGCATGAAAGATCATTTATGGTTATTTAGTCACTGTGCAGGGCAAAGAATCTCATAGCATTACCTCAAAGCAGGAGTTGTATACAAATATACAATGTATTACCCCCTTTAAACACATACTGTTCTTAAGATCATTGTTTCATTTTTAAAATAGCATTACAGCATTTTGGGTCTTCATCCTGAGGGTAAAATAAACTTCCACGGATCTTTGGTAGAAGAAAAGTTGGTGAGGCCAAGGAAAGACAAGGTTTTACACTGCTGTAGGCACTTTGCAAAAATGTCTTTGCATCAGTTTATTTCTGACGAGTAATCATATGCCTGATGTATTTTAAAGAAATCCAGATAAAAGATACAGTTCTCCTGATGACTGTAAAACACTGTTGTATCTGGAAGTAATCTGATTTTACCACACATATATAAATAAATAAGTGAAATTACCACCAGTTTGTGTATGGAACTGCTAATAAAAAGGACTAAAGCTTTAAAGTATAATAAATTGCCTTAAGACCCATGTTCCATTGAAAGAAAGACTCTGGGGAATGATTAAGGAGGCATATGTATTAAGATTAAATTTTTTATCCCCATTAGATGCTATTTGTATAATAACAGTATGTGCTTATTCCTATAGAGGATGTCAATGCAGTGGTGAATCTCTGAATCATCTTTCAAAATAGCACCCAAAAAGAAAAGGGGAGAATAAATAGGTAGCCTAAGCAAAGTTTGCAAGTAAAAGGAAGGAGGAAAACTGTATTTGATTTGATCACTCCAAATAGTGTGTTTGAATCTTTTTATGTTCTAGGCAAAATCTCTGCTAATTTTAGGAAGGCATGTGTGCGCAGGGGATTTTAAAGTGAAGGTCAGTGATCTATGAACAGAGTCTTCTCAAGAATGTAATGAGGAAGCAGGCATAGTTTAGTGGGGCTTAAAACGGAAGAGTGCACCAGTTGGTACAAGAAATAAGATTTACCTGGTGTGAAGCCTCAATACGTCAACAGTTTCTGAAATCTGTGTTCCCCAATAATCCTGCTTAAAAATATTTGAAGTAGCTCAGGAAATCTGAAAATGCAGGAAATGGCAGTTTATTATTAGAGGTATAAAATAAAAGGGATTGAAAGCAGACACATTTGCAGCTTTTGGAAGTTCTTCAAAGTGCTCCTTAAGTTTAATATTTAGGGGGTGTTAAATTCTTGATAGCTATAAACTTTTTGTAATTTCTTGTTGGTATGAAATATCTGAGTGTACAGAAGCAGGTGTAAGAGGCTGGAGAAATGCTTTTTGGGTTTTATATATTGTACATGTTAGAAAAGGGTTTTTCAACTATATATTGTACATGTTAGAAGAGGGTTTTTCAACTCTAAGGAATTAATAATCAAACAATTACAGTTTTCAGAGCATTTGTGGTTACAGTTCTAGTTGTATTTTTCTTTTCCTAGCATTGCCCATGACAGGGAACGTGCAGATATGTCATCATGTTGTCTATTCACATTCTTAAAGGGATATCTGAGCATCTTTTGGAAGGGCATTTGGCAATAATTGGCCTATTTTTAACTCTTTCCTGGACTCTTTCTGTCATTAATTTCCCACGGCTGAACCCTGCTATCTAGTCTAAGGAAGGGTTGCATGCCCACTAAGCTGCTTCTTTTCATTGTCCCAAGGGGAAGCTGGTTACTCCTTCTGCAAGAGGGAATGCAATGACTGCAGTAGTGAAGGCAATATAGAGGAGGAAACCCTTTTCTTCCTGTCATTCCCAAAAAGTTCTTCATAAAAAGTAGATTCTACAAGCTACTATACACATGTATTGGTTTGATGAACAGTGAACCTTAGATCATTTCCCTATATAAGAATAATTCAGATGTTCAGCCTACTCATTAATCCTGACCGTATCTTTCCTGTGTATTATGGGCAGAATAAGTATTTATTAGGGATTATTTCACTTCTTCATGTTCATACTATTACAGCTATTTTATTATTCACGTTATGGTAGTTTGAACATACTCCACTGACTTAGTTGTACATATTTCTTAGTAAGAGGCAATGTCTGCCCTTGGGCTTATCGTTTGACTAGGTAAAACATGGGATGAGAAGCAGAGGCAACAAATCACATAGAGGTTACACAAGAGATCACTGACTGAGTTTGTGTTGGAACCCTGGTGCAGTCAGTCTCATTACGGTGCTTTTCCCATGAGCATATTGCTTCTTTTTCACCCCTAAAGTGTTTTAAAAGTAGATTCCTCTAATTTCCCTTCTTTTAACTTTCTACAACTCTTGGTCAATATGCTAAGATGAATAATGATTTTTTTTCTGTAAGACTGTATGTGCACTGAACAAGTGGCATAGCTCTGTGGGGCACCCTGTAGGAGAGAGCTTTGTGACAAAAGATTGTCCACATCCCCTATTACTTTTTAAAGTTGTTGGAAGCTTATCAGAGAATGCAGCTAGCCTGCTTTCTACCCTGGTCTAGCGGGTGAAGCTAACCTGACCTCATTCAAGTAATTGCAAGTTTATTCCAACCAGACTTTGACAGAGAAGAGAACCAAAAGCATATAGATAAACCAGACTTTTATTCTCAAGAGTTCATTGAATTTGCAGCAGTTTCCTGAAGAGCGTTTTATGGTCTTCTGCATTCTCCTCTCACTGTGGGCATAAAATAAACATGAACCAACAGTGTATCAAGTGGTTTTTTGTGTTCCTTTACTAGCACAAGCTTATGAGGCTAAGTCAAAGAATGTGGTTAGAAGTCACAATAGCTCCTTCATTTCCATTTTCAATGTTGCCTGAAGTTCAAGCAACGACGTCTGAGGTTTGTTCCCTCAAGTCTTTGCTCTGTTTCCGTAGCAGCAGATTGCCGACTCCATATCTAAACAGTCTCAAAATCTTTAGAACAAGCTGAGCTTGATCCCATGGTATATTTGAGGCAGGCATTGGATTCTTATCTGAGAACAACTACAGTGAAATCATACCATGTGATTCTCACAAAAATCTGAGTTGCTATGATTAAATTCAGTATGAGATATCTTACCATAGGTGTTTTTCTCCCTTATGTCTTACTAGTTCTTCTGTTGCAATATATTTCATTTGGAAATTGCATGGAGATGACAGTGCACATAGGCTTGCTCTGGTTAGTAATACTAAAGGACAAGAGATAGTGAAAAACTCTTGCTTAGAAATTAATTGGCTTTAAGAGCAACTGGGAATGAACTTTCAAAGCAGAATTCTTGTCCTATAAAATAAGATCTCCAGTGTCAAAGTAAAATAGACATACTGAAGCAGTGGCAGAAGTGTGTGTGGGGGTCTGTCCGTCTTTCATCATTTCTATGTCCAGCTGAAGTGGGGGTGAATTTCTGTCTCACTGGAGCCAGTAAGAGCTGTGGTTTTGTCTTTGGAAATGAAAGGTATTCGTTCTGACTCAAAGTGCTTCTGCCCATATTGGCTTATCTTATAATAATCACTTCATGTGTGTATGTGGCTGGCAAGTCACTTTTAAGCTGCCATCCGATTAAGAAAAATCATCACCTATATGAATAATAAAATCAAGTAATACAATCTTGTTAGCCATCAACTTTACATTCAACTGCTTGGATAGGTTTTTAATTCAAGTTATTTTCTAATTCATCTTATGTTATAGCAAGAACAATGATTTTGACTGTACCTTCTTAAAATCCATCTTTTCCAGAAAAATGTATTTTTTAAGAAAAAAGGATCAGCTTCTGAATGAGAAACTTTTGTGTTCATTCATGCTGCAATGTCACTTCAAACCAGGACTAGATTCAGTTGTCCCTGGATGGTGCTTAGAAGTCCTGAATGGCCCTGTTTGGTGCTCCCATTCTAGTCCATGGGCAGTTAATGTTAATGAGGAGGACTCTGGGTGAAAGGTGGGGATAATGAAGATAAATAGAAGGAAGGAATAATATACAGGGAATAGGGGGAAGAGGATTCACGAAGGGAAGGAACTGAGGGAGAGGCAAAAGAGGCAGTGCATTAAGGAGAAGTGTTGGTGACTATTCAAGGAATGAAAGAAAAAAGATCTACCGGGGGAGGGTGAGTAAAATGAGAAAATAATGCCTCCAGCTTCCTTCACATTTTGGTGAGGCTGGGAATTAGTTTTTAATGACAGTAGTTCAGTGGTTTATATGTGGACTGTTCTTCCACAGACTGGAGACACCTGAGTGTTTGTCCTAAAAATGTCCAACGGACTGTAGAAGATGCTAATTTTCACAGCTGGAATGTGCTTGAGGTGTTTATCTTAGACTTTTAGAGCAGCATGAGGGGAAGTTGACCTTTCATGCCTGGGTAATTAGAGGTTTCCTAATGGATCAGTTTTTATCTGAGCAGAGGGTCTCTTTCAGTATAGCGCCATCTCTGAGGTGGGCTGTGCAAGCAGCAGCCTTTGTAAGAAATCATTACTGTCTGCTACCTTATATATTCCATAAATAAGCTGGGACCAACTGTGGCACATTCAGCATGTGTTTAGTCTCTGAAGCCTGGTGATTAATATTCCCCGAGACACTTTCTGAACCTTGGTGTCCCACACGGCAGCATGTAGAGCTGCTGCCACATCACAGAACCAGCTAAGGACATTCCCCTTCAACAAGGAGTTGGCTTTAATTAAATTTCTGTGTCTGGAAAGTGAAAATCTAATTTTCTTTTTGACATTTTCTATATTACTACTTAGACAAAATTATGAAAATAATTAATCCCTGTGAAGCAGACATCAGCATTATAAGGGGTACAAAAATATTGCATATAAATAATACTACTAATCACCAATCTGTTATAATTTATTGATGCGAGTTCTTATTAAAACTCTTAAATCAGATTTGTTCCTGATATAGCAGATGTGTCAAATGATTGCACAATGTAGGTGCAAGTGAGGGTTATAAAAAGTAACATGGTTCAAACTGCGTCTCAATAAATTATATCTCCCCAGAAATGTATTTCAAGAAAAGAAAGAAATGGGGGGGAAGGAAATAAGGTGTATGATTTAGAAAAGAGATTTTCATTCTGTATCTGGGTCAAATGCAGTCCAATATAGTGGTGGCTGAAACCGGTGATAGATGAAAGGTCTGTATGCAATAACTTAGTGTTCTCATTCTGGTCTATGGGGAATCCATGTTCACATTACAAAAGCCATCATGTCACCTACTGTGAGTTTGTAGCCTTGTTTCCTTCCTTAAGAATGCAGAAAAGGGTCTTGTAAGTGTGGAAAACAAACTACCTCTTTGTAACTGAAGCACTTCGTGGAAATCAGAAGTGAAGGTGGAACAACATTTGCACTGATGAAATGCCACTGAGATGCAATCTGCTGTGCTTTTCTCAAGATCTTCTCACACTAACTAAAAAATAAAAGGTTTATGAAATCTGAAGATCTGCACATTGCACTGTGTCAGTCTTGGCATTGACTGAAGTATCACACTTCAGTATTTTTCCTTAGAATTTGATGCCATAGGCCAATTTCAAGAATTGGTCCTTGGATATTGCAATTGTCATCTATCTGCTTGAGATTTGTAAGGGGTTTTTTGCTGGATGGTTTGGAACTGCCATTGCACAGAGAGGGTAGATGGAGCAACGGTGCTGAACGCAGGCAGTCGGGAGAAGACCATGGAAAGACGTACTGGTCCAAGTAAGTTTGGATTGCGGGGTCACAGCCTATTACACTAAGAATACACTAAACTGTCAAGCTATTGCTTATACAGATTTGCCACTGTATGATAAAAAAGTAGTCTTATTTGGAAATAAGTCTAGATTCTTTAATCTTAAAAATATATGAGTTTAAGCAGATGGTGAGTTTTAGTAAGGTCTTGTAAAGGAATTATGCAGAGGCTTACAGTTAGCTTTTTTTACTTTGATGCCTGATAAATTTGGGCTAGTTTAGAAATGTTTATGTTTCATTTTCTAGTGTTAAAAACAAAGTAGCCTCATTATTTCAGTGACAGTAACAGGACAATAGGATCTGCCAGAACAATTTAATATCCCGATATTTACTGCAATATTTTATGTTTTGACCTTTAAATATCTATAAGGACACTAACATTGCAATTTGCAGAGTTTAGGTGAATAGCATGGCTGGACAGAATCAGAGACACCTTCTAAAAAGGAACTTTCCTACTACACAATTCAGTCTGATTCATAGCCAAAGTAGGGGATAAAAGGCAGAAGAGATACAGTTAGTTGAGAGTGACAGTGGAACTTATGTTTTGCTTATACATTGTTTAAATGGCTTGAAAACGAGGGTGAAGGAGGTTCTCTTATAAGACTTTCCCATTACTGAAATGCTCATGGAAGTGCAACACTTGCTGGTCGTGTCCCTCGCTAACAATTTAAGTTTGAACAGTATTCACACATTCCCTGTCCATATCTTTGCAAACTTTGCTTACTGCAAATGCTCATGTATAAATTTCAACGGTAAATAGTAAGTTGCCGTACAGCAACATTCATAAGATTACATAATATGTGGAATGTTATGCGTTACTTGCCTTGAACAGGCTTAGACTGAAGCACTAAGATGCATCCTATAATCTATTTATTGGTAACAGAGGTCAGAATGTTATGGGAACAATTATATTTGAAACTGAGAGCATCTAGTAGCATCCTGGTGTGCTCGCAGAGTCACCCACTATCTGCCTGTCAGTACCTGTTTTCTTCTCTTCTCTGTTCTTTGCCCTAGATGTCTCTTTTTAAACCTCATAAAAAATGAGGCACCTGCTATAAAAGCAATGATCTGGCAAAGTGTGCAGTTGTCACCATTTGGTGCACACCTCAGCTACTCCACCTTCAGCTCTGTAGTTCACACTGCACAAGACACTCCGCAATGCTTCAAGAATGCTTTTACTGTTAGATTTTTACTGAAATGGCCAAAATATCCAGGGCATTTTATTGTCAAATTAGAATTCTGAAGAAATTCTCACCCCCGTTTAAGATACTTGGTTGTGACTGTGAATTCATTTTATATATGTGTAAAACACGAATAGCTTAGTTGAAGGTGTTAAAAAACAGACAAATGAAACATCTTACTGGGAAATACAGTGAAAAAGGTGTGCACAGTAAAAGTCTCCTGCTTAGTTGTTCTGATTTCTTTCTCTCTCTATGTTCCTTTTCTTTTTTTTTTTTTTTCCTTAAGAGTAAGGCTATTCTGATTCTATGTTATTTCTTTACACAATTTATTTTTTCCTTTTTTTCTTTCTGAGAAGCAAAATATTTTCTATTCTGTCCTTCACTGCCATTCCCTTTGTTGTCTGCCCATCTTTGTTGCCTTATTTCCTGATCCCTAAATATTACTGGCTCATCCTCTGATTCTTTTCCATCACTTTTTCTCTTGCTCTTCATTTCTCCTTTCATCTTTTTTTTTTCTCTCCCTCACCCTTGTCATGCCTTGCTGTCTCCTCCTGCCCTCTTTTTTCTAATTGAGATGCCAGTCACTCTTGATTTCTTCTGTAAGGACGACAAAGCAGTGAGGCCTCTGGGCAGATAAAAACATAAGGAAAATTGACTCTGGGGGTGGAGTAATGTAAAGGGGTCACTTCTGAAGGTCAGTTTTATTGCCTGTGATCACTACGAAAAGGGCATTTGGTATTGTCCCTTGACTGCATAGGTGAGCCAGGTAGGTCTTAATGCCTGACTTTTTTCTTTCCTGTCTCTCTGTGCTCAGCTTAGACACCAACCAGTGAATCGTGAGCAGGAATATTCACATTCACTTGTTGGACGCCTGATGCTGTGACTGCGTGTCCCCTAGAGAGAGGCAATGGGAGGAGTTACAGATTAAGGCTGGTCCTCTCTGATAGCTTGGTTCAAGCTGCTTGGGAAAGAAAATCCTGTGTCAAATGGAGTGTGGGGCTTGGGGGCTTGCTTATTTGTTTTGTCACTAACACATGATGTTTCCTTCATTATCCTTACCAGGTAGGAAAATAGTTAACAAGAGTTTGGGTTTTTTTCCCCTCTGTTTTCTTCTGTAGCCATGCATGCACATAAACATGCATAGGCACAGCCTTCAGCAGCCAGCTAAAACACAAACTGAAGTACCAAAAAGTTCAGAAGTCCTTTTGTTTGCTTTATACTGTGTTTGTAATACGAAAGAGTGCAATGCCAGGTACAAAGGAAGCTCATCTTGTCAGTTAAATAGGCTGCCTGGCACAGTCAGATTTTGTTTTTCATGATCCATTGCCCCAAGTAATATCCTCTGTTTATATCGCTGCTGGAGGAAGGCTGGAAATTATGGAGGCGTTTTTGGTAATAACTGCTAGCAGGGAGACAGTATTTACCAGAGAGTCTGCGATGAGACTCTCAGGTAAATAATAAGCATTTTAGAAAAACTACCTAATTATGTATTTAATCGCTTGGAGCCGTTCCAGTCACTTGGGAAAATAATGTGCATTTTGTAAATCTGCCTAATTATTTATTGTGAAGGAAGTCATTCTAGCCTCTGGGGTAAGTAGTGTGAATTTTATGACTTTCCGTACGGGTCTGTTCTGCCTGAGAATGTCAGTATTCAAAAAAAAGCACCCCACCACCCCAAAATACCAAATCAAGAGAATGCAAAAATACATTATTAGCAAATGCAGTGGTTTGTCTACTTTTCTATCCAGTGCTCTAGTATGTTTATAAAGGCTTCAAACTTTATTCTGCTTTAACATAGCTGTCTTCTATTCTTAATGGGAAGATGAGCAATGAAGTGCAAGCAGCCATACTTGTAGATGGCACACTGCCTGAATAGGGATTTTTGAGGCCACTAATGAATCAGACTAACTCTAGTCAGCAGTTATTAAAAGCTAGAGCACAGTTAAGGTCAGAAACTGCATAGAGTTTTGCACTGGATGTGACAGTTTTCTTTTACAGTTGTATGAATAATGAATTGCATACTTTGACCATAATTAGTTACTAGCAAGAGAACTGAATGTCTGATATGTCTCTGTCAGAATTAAAATAAGTAATTTTTTTTACAGTGTATCTGTCAGTCCATAGGGAGTTATTTATTCTACTAGTATGCATTCTTCCCTCTCTGTTTGTGCTTTTTTCACTCTGGGCTTTTTCCTTTATTCAGGAATTTATAGACTAGTTTCTGTAGACTATCATGAAAGCTATTCTGAATTTACTTGGTGTGACTCTGTATTTGCTGTGTATTTTTAAGTGCTACAGTCCACTTGAGAAATAAGGGTGTTTTTTTTGCAAAAAGCTAAAAATAATTTTCGTCAGAAAATACCTCAAGGCAGAAGTATTTACAAATGGTATATTTACCCTATTTGATGAAAAGTAGAATTTTCATAATAATAAATCTAGTCAAGAGGAATTATGTGAAGAATTAATTTCTTGATGTTGCATTTTCTTACAAAGTAAATTAAGGTTTACTTCTAAAAATGCAAAATACTGTCAGCATTTAGAATATTTTCATTATCAAAACAAATGTAGAATATTGTTCAAGAAAAAAATCTTAATGGGTTGATTTGGAAAAATAGTCATAGACTCCTTATCTCCTCCTGACTTCATCTGGATTTATGGGCATGTTACATGAAATTCTTTTCCCATCACAGAAGCAACATCCAAAAGCTGAGGACAAAACAGTCACATTATGCCTGTAATAAATGTTGCCCCTAAAGGGCCTAATCTCTTGTGCTCAGTTGGATGACATCCACAATAAATAAGAGGAAGAAACTCTAACAAAGATTTCTGATGTCATTCTGTCCCCATTTCTGTTTCATCCTCAGGTAACCTAGGACTCTCCCACCTTTTACTCATTGCCCTTATTGCAAGTAACCTGTAGCTCACTCCTTTGTTTCCCTCTTTTCAGAAAATTCTGGGTATGCTGCTACTTAGATTCAGTCCTTCACCAATGGAAGGAATATTGCTCGTCTGCAGTGCCCAGGAACATGCATAATTAGCAGCACATGCTTAACCCAGTTGGTTGGTACTCAAATGCTTATGTTTATGCATGGACTTGCATAATTTCCTGGATAAAGGAATTTTCATGCATCAAACTCATTGCTAGATAGCATCAATGTCATCAAGATGGACTGATTCACTGAACTGCTTTATTATTTCTAAATAAACCCATTTCCCCTGCTTTTTACAGCATATTTGGAAATACATCCTAACCTGAAAAACACATTGTTTTGAAACACATTGTATTCAAAAGTAATTTCAACCTGTCATACATTGTATGACTATCCAGATGTACAGAAAGCATAATAGCATATTTCATGTACTGGACGAAGCTCATGAAAGCGTTTTTCCTCCTTTGTTCCATTGCTTTTAATTCTAAGTCACAGATAAGCATCATTCTGTAACAGATTTGACATTTAAATGTTGGACGTATAAAATCCAGGTTGCTAATGGTAAAAAACCCCAACAAAACAACCTCCTATTAATCTATATTATTCTAATTTTGTTTACAAAATAGTAGGCATTCACAGCATTTGTAAAACTGAAAGAATATATGACACAGTGGACAGATCTCACACTCTATAACTACGTATTGAAGCAGTGCAACACTGTGTTTTAGTGCAAATAGCAAGGTCCAACCTTAGACCAAACCTAAGATGATTTAACCTGTGCTTTCATTTTAGCCATACCGGAGCCTGGACATTAACTAAAATTTGGGAAGGGAACAGTATTTCTCTGTATGGGCCAGCTCTATGCTGGGTTTGTTCTCCAGATGCCTTACAAGTTGTATAAGGGATGTTGTTCAACAGACTATGACCACAAAATTCAGGACAGCCCCTGCTCATCTTGCACCAGGAGAGTTTCCTAACTCTAGCGTGATCCTCCTGTGTTTGCTACGTGTGTGTTAAGGTCACTTTCTCAGTCTCTCACAAAGCAGCCAAAAGCTGTTGATAATCAGTTTGTACAGATGGACAGGAAAGTAGGATAATTGAAGTGATATTATATGCAAGATAAGGAAATTTGTACTCATACTTCTGGTATTCCAGAAATCAGGACCGATGTGTGACCAAGATGTTTTCTCAAAGATGATTACTGCTTTAATTATGGTAATTAAAAGTACCATGTAATTCATATTATCTCATAGGTTAAATATTTGAAAGCAACTGTAAGTTGCAACTGAGGGTCACAGCTTCTTTTTACTAGAAATCTTTATAGTCCTTTTAGAACAGTGTTCTAAAGTGATACTTATTATCCTGCAATTACTTGAGTTACATATTTTTAAAATGGGAGATTTTGCTGCACAATTCCCAGTGAAACTAATGAGAGCTCTGCATGGATCTTGGTATTTGGGAGTTTAAGTTAAAATTATTCATGGTCTAAAGTTCTTCTCCCCCAAAGTTTAAAAGGGTAGCCATTTGAATCTTGACATTGAAAAGTACCTAGGGTGGGGAAAGGTGTTGGGTTTTAATTGTAACAATGAAATTCTTTATAATGAATTCAGCCCAGTAACACAACACTCCCAAATTTGAAAACTTTGGTTTCGGTGGGCCCATGTGTATGTAGGGAGCTTCTTGATCATTTAAATAGAGACCAGAAAATAAAGACTATTTCTTAGATAAATTAAATGTCTTATCTTAGGTACTATTGGAAAATGTGGATTTATGCCAACAAAAAAGACAAAATGAGATTAAATTCTGATCCTCAGAAGTCAAAAGCGCAGAAGAGTGTTCTTGTGAATGACAATTCTGTATTTTGGGGAGGTTGTAAATATAAAATGTTCTCTAGACCATATGTTGTGATATATCCAAGGAACCTGAAAATATGGTTCTCTGTCTTTTCTAGTTTCTCACAGTTCTGGTATGATGACATTCTTTTTTAATTCACTCTTTGCTCTATTTTGAGAGATGGTTTTACATCTGAAATTAAGGCATAGTACTAACAATATGACACATACAGTATGTTATTGTTTGCAGCCAGAAAGTGTATACTAATGCACCGGAGAAATCTGGAAGAGATAACACCGAAATCTTGGCTTGCTTCAGCCACCCACTTACAAACTGCTGATCTGGCAGCATGTAGATATAGACTTACACCCAGAAACTTGGGCAAATCCAAGCAGAATGAAATGATTTGCACCTGCAAAGAGTAATCCTGATTCAACTTGCTGTTTTGCTGCTTTGAGTATTTATAAAATGAACTGAAAGGACTAAGGTTACTCTAGATTGACGTTTCTGATCCCTGTCTATCCATTTTCATATCTGTACAGATATGTATACATACCTGTATTTTGCTTTCACTTTATCTCATCTAACTTCATCATGATAAAAATTTTATTCTGGGAAGATAGTGCAATTCAAATGCACAAGTACATTTTTATTTAGCTTTACATTACATTTTTACATTTTTACATTAAGGTATATAAATTTATATATATTTATCAGCTAAATTTAACTACATCGGCTAAATCTTGCCCTGACCATTCTTTCAATATAAATCAATCAACTTGCCTGACTTTTTCAATCCACTAGTGAATAGCTTTACACTGTAGTTCTAATCCAGTTACTCTGCTATATATTGAATATCTATATATAATAACAAAGTTATCACAGCTGAAAGCAAAATATGATTGCTTTTAAGAATGAATTATTACTTTAGTTATCCATGTTTTAAACATGTATTCTTGAAGGATGATTCTTTTAAGCACATTTTGTAGGTTCTTAAATTTGTCACATGAGGCTTTCCCCTTATTTTAAAAGTCCTTCTCTGTTCCTTCTAAGTTGCTAGAGAAATGTAACTTTGCAATATATTACTTTGCCTATTAGGCTTAGAAGATTTTTTTCTCTTT